>NC_091173.1:47038710-47052223 GCF_040958095.1 Procambarus clarkii
AACAGAAGAAAAGTGGGAACCCAGTTCGGTCGCGATCTGCAATGGGTCTTCCACAAGAGAACCACGGAGGTGAAGGACCGGCGAGACATTGGGAACAAACTTTCACGCTTGTGGACACACCTCCAGATCTGCAGCAGATGAGCTTCGGACGTAATGGTGGAAACACAAGACTTAAAACATTCATGCTTAGCTGTACGGATGACCCTACAGGCCACCGCATTCACCTTCCGAAACAAAAAAATAGCCGTCTGCCGGCGGCGGTGTCTCTTCCAGGCTGCACACTTAGTGGACAGCCCGAGCACAATCCACATTCCACCAGAGAAACGCACTTCCGTTGTCCCAGAGAGGAAGAGCGAGGAATAGAGCAGAGGGCAGTGCCGAAGATGGTGTTATGAGAAAAAGAGGGCGCAAGGGAGAGGCAGAATGGAGAGGTCAGATAGGCAGCACAGAGGGTAAATAGGTTCCGGTCTGCCTTAGCAAATTGCCACCTAGAGAAGGAGAGGGGAGGGTGAAAAGAGAAAAAGGTAACAAGGATGGAGAAATGGTCACTGCCATGGAGGTCATCAAGAACTCGCCACATGAAATCCAAGTAAAGGGACGACGAGCAGAGAGAAAGATCAAGACAGGAAAGGGTGCGAGTCTGAGAGTCCAAATGAGTGGGCTCACCAGAATTCAGAAGATACAAGTAAGAATAGAGGATGAGCGGTTCGAGAAAGCGACCCTGGGTGTTTGTCAGAACATCAACCCAGAGAGTATGTCAACAATTGAAATCACCCAGCAGGAGCACAGGCTCCGGCGAGAACTCCAGTAGGTATTTAAGATCGGGAAGAGAAAGCAGGACATTTGGGGGGAGGGTTAATGGAACAAACCGCGTATCATTTATGCACAAAGACACGTGCAGAAGAACATTGGAGAGGCGACAGAAAAAGTAAGGGGGACGAAGGGAACATCAGAAGGAATCATGAGAGGAGGAGAGGAACGGGCCCCAGCAAAAGCCGGGGAAGGAGGGAAGAGATAAAGTAATAGCCACGGAAGCGACCAGGACGAGCACCAAGCATCGGCTCCTGGAGACAGATAAAAAGGATACAAAAGGGCGAAAAATGGGAGATCAGAAGTAGTGTCAGAGTGGTTGACAAATGGAATGCATTAGGAAGTGATGTGGTGGAGGCTGACTCCATACACAGTTTCAAGTGTAGATATGACAGAGCCCGATAGGCTCAGGAATCTGTACACCTGTTGATTGACGGTTGAGAGGCAGGACCAAAGAGCCAGAGCTCAACCCCCGCAAACACAACTAGGTGAGTACACACACACACACACACACACACATTTAAGGAGGCATTTAGGGCGCTTTACACTGCCTACGTAAGGCCAGTCTTAGAGTATGCCGCCTCATCATGGAGTCCCCATCTGAAGAAGTATATAATGAAACTGGAAAAGGTTCAGAGGTTTGCAACGAGACTCGTCCCAGAGCTACGAGGGATGGGGTATGAGGAGCGCCTGAGGGAACTGTGCCTTACGACACTAGAAAGAAGAAGGGAGAGGGGGGACATGATAGGAACGTGTAAGATACTCAGAGGGATTGACAGAGTGGACATAGACGAAATGTTCACACGGAATAGTAACAGAACGAGAGGACATGGATGGAAGCTTGAAACTCAGATGAGTCACAGAGATGTTAGGAAGTTTTCTTTTAGCGTGAGAGTAGTGGGGAAATGGAATGCACTTCAGGAACAGGTTGTGGAAGCAAATACTATTCATAATTTTAAAACCAGGTATGATAGGGAAATGGGACAGGAGTCATTGCTGTAAACAACCGATGCTCGAAAGGCAGGATCCAAGAGTCAATGCTCGATCCTGCAGACACAACTAGGTGAGTACAACTAGGTGAGTACACACACACACACAGACACAGAGCTACCTTTTTTACACCCACCAGCTCGCGGCAGCAGGTTCACGAATATATGATCAATCTTTATGGAAACGACTTTCCGATGCTCAGCGATGTCTGACAACGGGGAATTCCCATCATTAATACCATCAATATCAATTTTTCCCTTTTCCAATACCAGACGTAAATCCTGCCCTGCACCCCCCCCCCCCCAACACCAAGGTCATCGAATCCCCACCTCTGTGGGGGGCCCCACTGGCAGGCACCGGCAAAGGAGCCATCTCACCCCGCTCCCGCTCCTCGACAACTAACGCCTCATCAACCCCACCCTTTATCTCCATTGTGTCCTTACCACCAAGGCACCATGACCTGTCGGTGCCATTCCTGTGTTTCTGCTGAGTGACCAGCTCAGTTGGACGCGAAAGGTCCTGTAAGCGAGTCGAAAGGGACTCACACCCACTATTGGAGAAGGAGCTAGAGAAACCTCCGAGATGAGGGGGAAACCCCCCCCCCCCACGTCCAGAGACCCCACAAGTGGAGCAAGTGCACTAGAACCGCTCTCCAAAGCAGATGTGGACACCTCCTGGGGAGCTGGTACTTTCACCACAGGAGGCGGTACACTGTGCACAACTGTGAATCTTCACTGGCATAGTCTGCACTACACACAGCCCAGCAGATGAAGCCTCATACACCGGCCATTCGGCAGCTCCTAGTTGCACAGGACACTCCACCGGCTCCTCGCAAGCCTCACAGACAGACGCAGACAAGTGTCTAGCAAGCTGAGAAGCGGACCACCACCACCATCAGTCAATACTTCTGCAGAATTCCACTGGGTTCGGAGAAGCAGAAAAATCACCCTCCCTGAAGATATTGACATGTTCAGCCACCTTCACTAAGCAAGCTGCCACCAGGTAACCCTGCAGACCACAGCGATAACAGATACAGGGCTGACCCGAATACATACTTCGGACCATAAACCCCATCAGAGAAAACGAAGATGGTATTGGAGAAGGATCTGGGACTGTCAGCATCCAGGATGCCAGCAAGCATTCCCTTACAAAAGCCCGCTGAAACTTTATTCCACCTCTCGTTTAACACCTTCACGAACTACCCAAACATCCTGGTCAACAACCCATCTGTTATTTCAAACAGTGCACCATTCACTGGCACATATATAAAAGGTCACACTCAAGTTTACCACTCTTACTGTGCCAGCACACCCTGATATACGGAAAGAGCAACCCTCACACCACTCAAGGAACTTCCGGAACATATCTAGCCGAATAAATTTCACCAACATACGTCGGTCTTTAACTAGCTGCACGCCTACTAGATCAGTGAACTTCACCCAGTCCACCTCCACCAGCACAATACCAAGCGTCGTATCGTCATGTGACGTTGAAAATTCTAGTCCAGTGAAAGATGTCTGTTTCAGATACGTCTTAACGACCCCCATCGTAAAGGAAATCTGTACAGCAGAGTACCACATGGGCCACAGAACTGACACCCAACCACCACACTCCACGCCTTGGTAGGCAACTGGGGACCAACACCTGAGCGACCAGCCAGCCATAACTGTGGATGTGAATAATCGCTCTCCTGATTTGGCGATTGACTGCATGGATTGGTTGTCCCCGCTTTCTCTTTCCTCGCCGCTGTCCTCTTCAGGGGTCGTGGTCCGGGCGTTCCATCACTAGTGCTTCCTCTTCTCCACGGAGGTGGTCTGAGTTTCCTGGCCTGGAGTTCACTAATGAAGTGAATTATTATGTTGTTGTGGGATCGACATTTAGAGGATGTGCTGCACAAAAAACTGTTCACAAAACCTGCTTGGAGTATAATGGGTAATGTCTGGCTTTGTAACACTTAAAATTAAATTGAGCGACGTTTTTGTATTGTTTGTGACCATGTACGAGGACCAGACGTTCCCTCTACCTCATGGGCAGGACGAGGTGAAGATCTATTATGTTAGCAAAAGTTCTCTTGTTGGTACATGATGCGGCTTTCGAGATGGCTAAAGAGGTAATTCTATCGATGTTGTCAAGTTGTTGGTGCACAGGAAAGAATGTTTACTTCTGGACTAGCCAGGGTTTTATTAAATGGTACTCAAACCGTGTGTAGTTGGTGAGAAATATTTCCTCTTTCAAGTTGTTGACAGGTTACAGCCTACACTATTTATGCTGGGCAACCATGTACATGCTATAAGTTGAAATTCCAGAATAAACATGTCGCTGCTTGCCGTGAGGGGCCTGTGGACAGGGGGAACATTTATGGAGAACATTTCTTCCCTTCCTCCCCGGAGAAGTACCAGTGATGGCTCCAGCGTCAGTGATGCAGCAGGTGGTGATGGCATTCCTGGCTGGGTCCCTGTGCATGTGCGTGCTCCTGGTGTAGCAACCCCATTGCTTCTGGGTGGTGTGGAGTGTGAAAGCTGTGGTTCCTCCGACAAACAATAAATGAGGGTGTGGTCGATGACGTGATGTGTGGGGTGAATTCCATGCGAGGTGATGCGTCCTAGAGGTAGTGCAGTGGAGCCTTGTGACGCCAGTGAAAGTGATCTGATTGTGCAGTGGGTACTGGCGGTTATTCCAATCCCACCTACTCCAGTGGGTCGCATCCCTGTTCATAGTTCGTAGCACGAGTGGGATCGCCGTCGGCTAGTGCTCGTGACAATCTTCGAACTCGAGTCAAAGGCCAGTCGAGTTTGTGTAAAGGCAATCTGATACGGATGCAGAGAGTGAGGTGTGGTGTAAACATCGTTGACGATGTTCTTGACCTGCAGGTAATAGCTGGATGTGGTGTAAAGGTTGCGCTTACCTCGGACGTGAGCTGCTAGTGGTTCTGTAGGTAGTGAGGCTCCTCATGTCAGTGGTGGAAGATTGGAACCTCTTTGGGGCCCCCTTGCCCAGGGGATGAGATATGTGTACCCACCTTGGGAAGTTGTTAGCGAGGTGGGTGATAATAAAAGACTGTTTTGTCTCAATCCTTTTGAGTTAAAAGGTTTCGTATTTTCTCTTTTGCCATTCTCAATGTGAATGGGCTGTGTTGTCAGACGAAGCAGTTATGATATCATGGCAACGAAAGCAGACATAAAACTGATGTGATGTTTGTGCCCTTTTAATCACACAGTATTGTTTAATCCCAAAGGCTGTTGAAAGACTCTGGGATTAAGCAATCGAAGAAATCGAGTTGAAAATCACATCAGGTATTGTTTAATCACAAAGACTGTTGAAAGGTGGCACCTGGACTCACTGAAAAATTGGCTCCGGTTCGTGTTTTACACAAAGAGCCGGATGGTGTGGGTCACATTCGTGCTCGGGTGTGTCTTGCGGATCTTTGATGCGTTACCAAGTTAAGTTCTGTGCGCCTCCAGGGTTTACCAGGTGTATAGAAGGGAAGAGTTTTCTCCAGTTATGTTATGGTCCTAATGAGGCATGATAATAGTGTTAAGGTCTCAGGGATGCGGTTAAGTTTTATTGTGTGCATGCTGTGTTGGCCTGTAGCAGTGAAGGAAGAACCTCTCTTTCGTGCTCTTTTCAAGATATTGAATTGTTCTGGGTTCAGGGATGCCAGTTCCCGGTTGGATAAACTGCGTTCATTGGTTGCATGGTGGTACTGGCTCCTGTGTCTTAATGTCGTAGCTTCTCTAACAATTGCATGATTGTAGATTAAGTGGTGGTTTGGAGTCAAGTTCAGTCGGGGGAGTGGCAGTTGTAACTGAACTGTAGCTTGATGAAATGTGAGGATGTGGCTCGATGACTTCGGGTATATGGGTAATTTTCTTTATGATTAAGTGATGAGATTGCTGTAAGGAGGAATCGAGAATGTTTTCCATATCTGAAGACGAGGCGGGTGGCAAAGATGTTTGGCCTCAAAGTACCGCAGGATGCATTGATTCATCTGCATTCGCTGATAAATAGTAGATTGGATATACACTGCGAGATCTCCGTGTAAAGCTGAATTAAATGGGTCGAGTGATAATGTTGAAGGGGTGCAAGTGCAGGCACGTTATAATAGGGTGTATGGCAGTTTCTACAGATCCAGCTTAAGGGGGCGGAGGGGGTAGAAGGCGAGGTAAGGGTCCATGTTTGTCTGGTTTACTCCTACTCAATGGTAGGTACGGATGGGATGCTCTACTATGCCTATGTGTAGTTTGAGGCATTGTATGGGATATAGGAAGGTCGATGGGCATGTTGGTTTGCAGAATTGAGCTGCTGATGGTTTGGCACGGGTTGTGCAGGTGGTTGTGGGCGAAGTGCTCCCTCTGATGGGAAGGCTCAGATACCTCTGAGCCAGGAGGTTATGCTCCGGGAGGCCCTTGTGGAGTTATGGATGCTGGTCGTCTGCCAGCTGGTGTGCCTTTGGAGATTCCTCTTCATTGGTTTTATTGACCGAAATGTTCATCTTGTGTGACTGTGTTCATACAATAAGTCTTACGGATGCCTGTGTGTGTGTTTCGTTGTTTTCCGTCTCCTCTGTGTCCATTATTATGCTTTTATGCGATCGTATTGTTTCATATTTATGTATTCACTGTTGTCATGGGTGATCTGTAGAACGCTTGCCTGTGTGTAGTGACTCGAGATATTCCTTTTGTGTGTGTGGAGGTTGTTCTGTGGCCTCCATTGTGTGTCACATGTTGCCCTATTATGTGTATGTTGCATTGTTTGTTGTATTTTTCATATTACTTTTCTCTCATGCTGATGGGATTTCCGTTTACTTTGTACACATTTCTGTATACATGTATTGTGTTGTATGATTAACTGGGAACTATCGTAACTGTGGGGCTTGGGGGGGGGGTAGCTTCCAGGGCCTGTGAGGTTCACTGTTCTTGTCGTTTGTTTGGGTATATAATATTTTCTTGGGTGTGAGAGTATTGTTGTGCTATCTTGCGTATGGCTTCTGTTAATCTCGACATAAATTGTATGTATATACTGCATACGTTGTATTTTAATGTAAAAGAAAATTGTACGAAGGCGATATGCAAACTAACCGTAAAATTGTAGATCAGTGTGCTGCAGTGATAAATGCTGCACGTTAAAGTTACATTTTTCATTGAAATATTTATATGCAAAATAGCTTTCAAACGCTTGAGGAAGCGTTACATCTCTTTCTTCCTCTGGTCCAACACAGGCTCATTTCACAAGAATATTGCAGCACTCTATGTTTTAGAGACATTTCCGAGAGTTTCTACCGTCTTTCTGAGCAAGGGATTGGTCGGCGTGATTAAAACTAACGGCGCCTCACAGTCTAGACTGAAACCATTAGATTTCCTGCAGGGTCATTACACAATGTTTATGTCCATGAATGTTGGATCAATTAAAAAAAATAATTATACAAAAAACTATAAAAAATACACTATGTACACCTTGTATGCTAGGGTGCCAAATCTAGTTGACTTAGCTGATTCTCTCAGCCTCAGAAGGGAGATAAGGCTCTTGAATTTTATCCCATATCTTAATTTATTTTAACGGGATGTCCCAAATGGATTGTTTCCCTGTTTTCCACGAGGCTGCAGCCTGCGCCGAGGACTTTCGAGGCGATAGTCTGCGAAGGATTAAAGAATCTATAGTCACGATGCTTAAAGAATTATTAAAAGGGAGAACACAATCCCTGCTTCACAATGCAACACTGAATCATCTATGTAGGTACTATTTTCTTGACTAACTTTACTAATTCGTCAAATCCTGGAGTAGGATAAAGCTGGTAAAGGGATGAGAGGGGTTGACAGTGGGCTGCACCTTACAATAGATTACATAGTTATCCTGCTTCTGGCAGGTATGTGATTATCAGAAGGTACCATGCCGACCTGAGGAGGAATAGACACCTATAAGCCTTCCTGGAGCCAATTCTTGCAGTCATCCCTTAAGGGTCAGCATTATCCCCATGAGCCACTTGTCGGGTGACATCCCTAAGAACCGTTTGCTTCAGTAATTATTTCCCCTCCGTGGTGCCTCCTTGCCATGGTGAGGGGGCTCACGGACACCTCCCAGGGACTGGTGTGGGTTGCCTTTGCCCCCCTCTCCTGCCCCCTTTTTTGAGTGGTGTACATGCTGAAGGGCACCACGTAGGGGACCTTGTGAGCCATTGGACCACCCGCTGGAGGGGTCGCCTGTGAGGGGGCCGCCCTGAGTGGATGGTTGGGTGTCCATGCTGGGGCAATAGAGGGAATGGGGGTCTTAGCACCAGTGTGGGAGAATGGCCGATGTAGTAGGACTCCCCTGTTGAAAAGGGGGAGCACCGCTGGGGACGACGCACTCTTCCTGCACTGGCCCGCGCTCTGCCTCCCTGGTAGGTGGTATCCCTTGGTTCCAGGTACCAAACTTTTTATATTGTTTTCTGCATGGATGACAACACGACTTCTCTTATCCAGGCTCATAGGGTGGACGACCAGGCCCCCGAGTCCGACTGTCCTGGAAGACCGGGATCTGTAGCCCCCACTACAGGGCCCGGTTTAGGCCCAGACTGGACACTTCCTCCCTGCTCCCCTCCCTCCTCTGTGGTTGGGTCGAGCCCCAAGCCTGCTGTGGTAACCGCCTCGTCCCCTTCCACGGCTCCATCTCTCATTTTGACTACTGCGCCTTTTGACCCGTCTTTCTCTGAAGGTTCTCATCGCCGTCCCAGCCATGGCCGCTCTCGTATGCTCCCTTCCCATACTAATTCGTACCATGCTTTGTTTGGTCCTGCTACGTGGACTAAGTACTTTGACCTCCATCCTTTAGATTCAACTCCTGACGGTTTTTCCATTCATAGGATCTTGTGGATTCTGTGGATGCCTCTTACTTTCAACCCCACCCGTCTTGGTACCCGTGTCGTTGCTTCTCCTTCTCGGGATGCAGCTTTCGCTTGGCCGCCTTATTCTGCCTTGGCGAGACCCCTGTTTGGGTTTCAAAGAACACACACTGTTAAATGCCAGTGTTGGCACTGTTCTCCTCCCGCACCATGTTGCGACCGGTGTTAGGAATCTGAAAGACTGCCACGAGGATATCAAGCATATCTTCAAGGCCCAGGGTCATTCTATCCTCCAGGTGGATACGTTTACTCGTCCCCCTCGTGGTCATCGCCGTCTGCCCCCTTCGGGTTGTAAAGGTTACCTTTGATGGTAGGACCCTTCCGCCCTGTCATTCTTGCTGGTGCCAGATGCTCCGTCCAGGAGTATATTCCATCTCCTCGGCTCTGCAACAAGTGTTGGAGGTTTGGGCATAGTGCCCTCAAATGCTCTAGTCCTGTTTCTCTCTGCCCCATGTGTGGAGACGAGGGGCACTAAGTTGGAGTGCACTTCTCCCCAGGCCCGCTGCCTCACTTGTGGTGAGGCCCACCCTACCTTCTCCCGCACGTGTATACGTTACAAACTTGAGGCGGCTGTCCTCAACTTGAAGCACCGGGACAGTTTGTTATTTCCTGAGGCTCAGCGCCAAGTTCATCGTCTGCCCTCTTTCGCTGGTGTCTCCTATGCTCGCGTGGCACGCTCTTCCTCTCCTCGTCCATTCTGCCTTCCTCAGTCTCACAACCGTTTCCTAGCCTTAGACCCGGACACGCCCACCACCACCTCTCCTGTTTCCCTCCGTTCTGTCCCTGAGGGTCCCCCTCAGGGACAGAACGCATCCTTTTTGTTACACATCACCAGGAAGCAGCCCGTAGCAGCTGTAACTCCCAGGTACCTATTTACTACTAGGTGAACAGAAGCATCAGAGAAAAAAATTATTTGCCCATTTGTCTCTGCCTCCACTGGGGATCGAATGCGGACCCTCAGGACTACGAATCCAAAGCGTTGTCCACTCCACTGTCAGGCTCCCAGCTGTCAGGCAGTTCAGCCATATATCCTGTCTATTGATGTGTGATTAAGGTGCGGGGGGGGGGGGGGGGCAGTATTGTTTCAAAAAGTGAGAGATATACTGGATGATCCACAGTATTTTTTCCAGGAAGTTTGATAAAGCCCAGAGAAACTATTCAGTGGTGGAAAAGCAAGCCTTGGCATTAATCCTAACTTGCCATAAAATATGCTATGGAGAGCGACGCGATTAAATTTGAGAGTAACTAGTCACCCAATAAAACTCCCCAGCTCTGTACTAAGGCACAGAAAACGGGGTAAGATAAAATGAGCTCCACTTCAATCTTACACTCAATGAACACCACTTGACTTGCTCAGGATGTAGGAAGTTTCTTGTGCATTAGGCTATCTATAAAACACCCTAATAAGAATCTCCCACTCTACTGGTGAATACTAAACTGAATGGCAATTACACTTCAAGTATAAGCACATTGAAAAAAGCCTATTACCTAGTTTATAGGACAAAACAACTTATAAGTGCCAAGGCCACAGATCACCAGGCCATGTCTCCATACTGCCTCCCAGTCGACAACAGACTCCAAAAGCCCGCGCTTCTAGCTACATGTGGCCTGCAGTTAGACGAATGTGTTCGAGCACCTAGGCCTAGTAATTTCCCTACTAAACCATATCTAACTATCCTTCATAGGTTAATCATTTGAGATGTTGAGGTGCATTCAGTCACAAACACCTCCGGTAAAGGTCTAACGCAGTGATGGCTGTGCCAGGCAGCTGTAATGATGGAGGGATGAGATGTTCCTAATGTGTGTGCTTACACCGGAGCCATGCTCACACCGGGCAGTGTTGGCAACCCATGCAGTCCACACTTGTGCCTACTGGCTTCTTAGTTCTTTTTCTGGGCTAAAGTGACAGTGAAGAGCAAGTTGTGTGGAAGTTTTAAAGTGGTGGGAGAAAGGGGACTGAGAATGGATTTATTCTAATGATTAGTATTTAGTCTGCAGAGTTTTACGAAGATTCTTGCTAGTGTTTTAAAGTAATTGGGCAAGGGAATAGTGTACTGTACAGCTAGATGATGCAGCTAACATAGAGACTGTTGAAAGAATATAGGTTTATTTGGTAAGACTTATGTGTTAAGGACCACATATACCTGACATAATTGTGTACATCATCAATGTGTATTGAAAAAATATGTACATTTAAAATGACTGCTAGATTTTTGTGTGTGTCACCAGTAATGAAAAACAAAATGGTGTAGTTGTAACTAGCAGCTTCTGCCCATGTGAGTTGAAAAGAAAAGTCAACATGCATCGGGACTCTGAAAAGAAGCATGCTATGGCAAGAAGACTAGAGGCCAAGACTGGGAGCTCAACTCCAGCCTGTCACTCCCACCTGTGTTGTGGTAGACCGCACAGCGGCACTGTTGAAGCTAGACAGTGAATGGTGTGGATAAAGTTTCTTGATGGCTGTGCCAGCAGCACCACCCCAAGGCCAGTTTGTGGTGCACTGGCACAGCTCTCGATACTATCACGTTCACTCACGTCTCAAAATGAGAGGGAGTTAACTCGCTTTCTTAGTTTAGGCCCTGACGTTGGTGGGGCAGCCACAGCAGTACCAGAAATATGAACTTTTGATATTTTCTGTGATTGCTGTTGCCCCAACACTATCTAGAGTTAAGGCACTTCCAAAGTTAAGAAAATACAAAAAGATGTGTTATTCAAATCTGTAACTTTTGTGAAACTTTCTCTTCCTTTTCTTTCAGTACATTTTCTTCACTGAATTTTGTGCAAACGAATCTAGATTGAAGAAATTTTATGGAAAAGATGTAGTTATTAGGCAAGCCTTAGTTGTAAGTGTAACCAATAGGACCTATTGCTAAGGAGCTGTGTCCAGTGGAGGTTGAGCAGGCAAGGTGTTGAAGCCTTCGCCCCTCTCCTACCTCACACCACTTAAAGGTGGTGATGACATTCACCCTTTGAGGTGGTCTTGTTCTGCCCTGACACACAAGTCTTGGTCGAGATGGTGGTATTAACTGGCACACCTTTGTGTGCTGACCTTACACACTGAAATAGCTGCTCAGGTGCATCACCCAGGGCTATTGAGTAAGATTAATCTTTTGAAATGTGATTTTTTGCAAATTATGCAAGAGATGAAAACACTTTTAGCAATGAATGTGCCCATTCCAAACGTCTTCCCTGTGCTCCGGAGGGGACGAGTAGGAAGACTTCAGCAAACTTGCGTCCCTGTTGTGGTGTAGCATTCTGGAGTCCCCCATGCCTGCCTCCATGCCCCTGCAACTTTCCCCCTTCCCCGTCCTACTGCACCACACCCACCACCGCTTCACTCAGGCTCTAGTATAACATATAAATAGTTCAAAACAAATATATAATACCACATTTAATTTTGTTATTGTGGCTCAAGTTCATCAAGCGACTGAACATGTATGTGATATAAATGTAACCATATTGACCATTCATGTGGTCTAGCTGTTTGGATTGCCTTTTGATATGTAATCAAACATGTCAATGGTGGCGGTTTAGAATTTTTGAGAGAGAGCGAGAGTGTACTTACCTAATTGTACTTGCTGGCGTTGAACTCTTAGTTCTTTGGCCCCGCCTCTCAACTGTCAATCAACTAATGTACAGGTTCCGGAGCATACTGGACTATCATATCTACACTTGAAGCTGTGTATGTTGTCAGCCTCCACCACATCACTGCCTAATGCATTCCATTTGTCTACTACTGACACTGAAAAAATTTAATTCTAACGTTCTATGGCTCATTTGGGCACTCAATTTCCACCTGTGTCCCCTAGTTCGTGTGCCCATTGTGGTGAAATAGTCTGTCCTTAATTTACCCTATCAATTCCTGAGAATCTTTCATGTGGTGATCATGTCCCCTCTAACTCTTCTGTCTCCCAGTGACGAGGTTTAATTCCAGTAGTCTCTCCTCGTAGCACATCCCCCTCGGGTACGGGTGCCCGTATCGTTCGGGTACTAGTCTGGTGGGAAACCTTTGAACTTTTTCCAGTTTAGTTTCATGATTGACAGGAAATGGACTCCATGGTGGAGCCACATACTTCAGGATTGGTCTGACATAGGTGGTATACAAAGTTTCTGAAAGTATTCCTTACACAAGTTTTCTAAAGGAATCTTATGTTAGCCACCCCTCCGTGGTGCCTCCTTGCCGTGGTGAGGGGCTCACCTACCACCACACTTGGGACCGGTTGTGGGTTGCCTGTGCCCCCTCTCCTGCCCCCTCTATGGGTGGGGAACGTGCTGAAGGGCACCATGTACGGGCCTTGTGAGCCATCAGACCACCCGTTGGAGGGGTCGCCTGTGAGAGGCCGCCCTGAGTGGATGATTGGGTGTCCCAGGCTGGCGCGATAGGGGGACTGGGGGTCTTAGCACCAGTGTGGGAGAATGAACGAAGTAGTAGAACTCGCCTGTTGAAAAGGGGGAGCACCGCTGGGGACGATACACCCTTCCTGCACTGGCCCGCGCTCGGCCTCCCTGGCTGCCCTGGTAGGTGGTATCCCTGGTTCAGGTCCCATCCCTTATATATTGGTCTGCTGTATGGATGACGACTTTACTTCTCTAACCCAGGCTCATAGGGTGGGCGACCAGGCCCCTGAGTCAGACCGTCCTGGAAGACCAGGATTTGTAGCTCCTGCTACAGGACCTAGTTTAGGCCCAGACCGGACTCTTCCTCCCTGCTCCTCTCCCTCCTCTGTGGTTGGGTCGAGCCCCAAGCCTGCTGTGGTGACCGTCTCGTCCCCTTGCACGGCTCCATCTCTTCTTGTGACTACTGCACCTTTCGACCCGTCTCTCTCTAAGGGTTCT
>NC_091173.1:47052723-47075223 GCF_040958095.1 Procambarus clarkii
CTGTGTCTCGTGTCTCTGTGTCTCTCTCTCTCTCTCTCTCTCTCTCTCTCTCTGTCTCTCTCTCTCTCTCTCTCTCTCTCTGTCTCTGTCTCTCTCTGTTCTGTCTCTGTCTCTGTCTCTGTCTCTGTCTCTGTCTCTCTCTCTCTCTCTCTCTCTGTCTCTCTCTCTCTCTGTCTCTCTCTCTCTCTCTCTCTCCTCTCTCTCGTCTCTCTCTCTCTGTCTCTCTCTCTCTCTCTCTGTCTCTCTCTCTCTCTGTCTCTGTCTCTGTCTCTGTCTCTGTCTCTGTCTCTGTCTCTCTCTCTCTCTGTCTCTCTCTCTCTCTCTCTCTGTGTCTCTCTCTCTCTCTGTCTCTCTCTCTCTCTCTCTCTCTCTCTCTCTCTCTCTCTCTCTCTCTCTCTCTCTGTCTCTCTCTCTGTCTCTCTCTCTGTCTCTCTCTGTCTCTTCTCTCTCTCTCTGTGTCTCTCTCTCTGTCTGTCTGTCTCTCTCTCTCTCTCTCTCTCTCTCTCTCTGTCTCTCTCTCTGTCTCTCTCTCTGTCTCTCTCTCTGTCTCTCTCTCTCTCTCTCTCTCTGTCTCTCTCTCTGTCTCTCTCTCTGTCTCTCTCTCTCTCTCTCTCTCTCTGTCTCTTCTCTGTCTCTCTCTCTCTCTCTCTCTCTCTCTCTCTCTCTCTCTCTCTCTCCTCTCTCTCTCTCTCTCTCTCTCTCTCTCTCTGTCTCTCTCTCTGTCTCTCTCTCTCTGTCTCTCTCTGTCCCAAAAAATAAAAAAATATAAATCGCCCCCTTGCCTCTGATTTGTTTACATATCAAGAGCCAATCCAAACACGTAGACTACATGAATGGCCAATATGGATACATTTATATCACATATTTGTTCAGTTTCTTGATGAACTTGAGCCGCCACATTAACAAAGTTTATTGTGGTATTATATGTGTTTTGAACCATTTATATGATTTTTCCTAGAGCCTGGGTGATACCGTGGCGGGTGTGGTGCTGGAGGACTGGGAAGGGGGAAGATGCAGGGGGCATGAAGGGAGGCATGGGGGACTCCAGGATACTACACCACAACAAGGACGCATGTTTGCTGAAGTCGCCCTACTCGTCCCCTCCGGAGCAAATTCAAATTCAAATGTTATTCAAGTAAAGTACATACATACAAGATGTAATACAAACATTAATGGATTTATAGATAGAGCTAGTACATACAATGTCTAAAGCCACTATTACGCAAAGCGTTTCGGGCAGGAAAAACTCTAATGACTAAAACTTAATACTAATCGAGATTAAATATAAATTGTGTTGAGAAAATAAAAAAATAAAAAAGGGGGAACATGGGAGAAAAATAGCAAATATACATTTTGGTCGACAAACAGCATTGTTTAAAATAGCAGACATGGGTTGACATTTAGGGGTAAGGTAGGTTACAGGGAGTTAATTAGGTAGTGCTTATTTTTTATCTTAAACTGGTTGGGAGAAGTACACTCTTTAACATGATTGGGAACGTCATTCCACATTCTGGGTCCCTTGATTTGTAGAGCATTTCTAGTTTGATTAAGTCGTACTCTTGGAATATCAAATAGGTATTTGTTTCTGGTGTGGTGCTCATGGGTTCTGTTAAAACCATCTAGGAAGCTTTCCTAGCATCCTTCTAGGAAGCGCAGGGAAATCGTTTGGAATGGGCACATTCATTGCTACAACTGGTTTCATCTCTTACATAATTAGCAACAAAATCGCATTTCAAAAGATTACCCTTATTCAATAGCCCTGGGTGATGCACTTTAGCAGCTATTACAGTGTGTAAGGTCAGTACACAGAGGTGTGCCAGTTAATACCACTATCTCGACCAAGACATGTGTGTCAGGGCAGCACAAGGCCACCTTATAGGGTGAATGTCATCACCACCTTTAAGTGGTGTGAGGCAGGAGAGGGGAGAATGCTTCAACACCTTGCCTGCTCAACCTCCACTTGACACAGCTCCTCAGCAATAGGTCTATTGGTTAGCCTTACAACTAAGGCTTGCCTTATAACTACATCTTTTACATACAATTTCTTCAATCTAGATTCGTTTGCACAAAATTCAGTGAAGAAAGTGTACTGAAAGTTTATTTTCCTTTCCTTTCTTTTCTATCACAAAACACTCTCAGATTTGAATAACACATCTTTTTGTATTTTCTTAACTTTGGAAGTGCCTTAACTCTAGATAAAGTGTTGCGGCCTGTTGTAGGGAGTATGAGGTGTTACTGCGAAGGGCCAATAGCTATAATCAAGATGTATAAAAAATAGTGGGATAAATAGGCCCGGCTCCCAAGTAACATAGGTTCCTGTTAATGTTTCAAGGTTTTAGATTACAGATGTGTTGTCTAGACGACAATCGCCTACACCACTTCAACAGGATTAATGGATACACCTCAAAAAACTAACCTATTTATTAAACCCTCTAATAACCTCCCATATACATTACTATAATAAAAAACACTTTACCACACTACCTTACGTTAACTACCTTGGTCCACATAGACAGGATACAAGGCTTACACTTGGAAAAGCTAGGGTAAAGTCTACTTGAAAAGAAGCCCTCGAAAGGCTTGAAGCAGCCTGGGGTAGCTAAGCCCCACGTGGCACCCTAGTCACAACACAATACACTTAGGGATGCCCAAAACACTGCCTTATACTACACACTACTTATAAATAAAACACACACCTATCCAGTAACACGGTACAGTAATCCTAACAAACTTAACTGTGGAAAAAACCAGAATGGGGTAAGGGAAGAGAAGTAGGAAGAGGAGATAGAGCCACACAGGAGAGGTGTTGACCCCAGCACAGTAGTCCAGACAAGAAGGAAGCAGACACCAGTTCCCGAGCTCTCTCATGTTGTTACCGGGAAGATACCTAGTTGATCATGCAGCTACAAACAATACAAGTCTTCACCGGCCTTCGTTACTAGATACTTTAATAGTTCTAAGAATAGCTGATAACTAGTTCAATATTATATTTAATCAACAAGCAGCTCAGTCTGAATGCTCTGTGAGAAACAAGATTCATCTTAAGTTTGGCAAGGGCGACGGGAATAGAGCATACGACTGGTTTTAAGGAATATGATATAAATATTATTGTAATTAAATATCCTTCCCACATGATCCAATTCTATGAATTAATGTAAAGTAATTATTTAGAGCTCAATTTGCCCTCTGGTTTCCAACTAAGGAATCCAGGGTCGTAACACCTGGTTGATACCTGGTTGATGGGGTTCTGGGAGTTCTTCTACTCGCCAAGCCCGGCCCGAGGCCAGGCTCGACTTGAGAGTTTGGTCCACCAGGTTGTTGCTCGGAGCGGCCCGCAGGCTCACATACCCACCACAGCCCGGCTGATCCGGAACTTCTCTTAGAAAAGTCCAGTTTCCTCTTGATATCCACGATTGTTCCAGCAATATTTCTTATAGTCGCTGGGAGAACGTTGAACAACCGCGGACCTCTGATGTTTATAGTATTTTCTGATTGTGCCCATAGCGCACCTGCTCTTCACTGGTTCAATCTTGCATTTTCTTCCATATCGTTCACTCCAGTACGTTGTTATTTTACTGTGTAGATTTGGGACCTGACCCTCCAGTATCTTCCATGTGCATATTATTTGGTATTTCTCTAGTCTCCTTTCTAGAGAGTACATATGGAGAGCTTTGAGACGATCCCAATAATTTAGGTGTTTTATCTCGTCTATGCGTGCAGTATATGTTCTCTGTATTCCCTCTATTTCAGCAATCTCTCCTGCTCTGAAGGGGGGAAGTGAGTACTGAGCGGTTCGAGACGGGACAACACAAGTGACTTGAAGAGTAAAACCATTATGATGGGATCCCTGGATTTGAAAGTTCTTGCAATCCATCCTATTATTTTTCTGGCTAACGCAATATTTGCTTGGTTATGCTCCCTAAACGTTAGATCGTCGGACATCATTATTCCCAAATCCTTGACATGCTGTTTTTTCTACTATGGGAAGATTAAATTGTGTTTTGTACCCTGTATTATGTTTCAGATCCTCATTTTTGCTGTACCTGAAATTTATCACTGCTAAACATCATGTTATTTTCTACTGCCCAATTGAAAATTTTTTGACATCTGCTTGTAATTTTTCAATGTCTTCAACAGAGGTAATTTTCATGCTGATTTTTGTCATCTGCGAAGGATAACACGAAGCTGTGACGTGTATATTTGTCTGTATCTGATATAAGAATAAGGAACAGTAGCGGTGCAAGGACTATACCTTGAGGTACAGAGCTTTAAACATTGCTTGGGCTCTATTTTATTTGAATGACTGTTACTCTGTGTTCTGTTCGACAGGAAAGTGAGTATCCAGCGTCCTATTTTAAGTTATTCCCATTGACCTCATTTTGTGTGCTATCACCCTATGTTCACATTTGTCGAACGCCTTTGCAAAGTCTGTGTATACAATATCTGCATTTTGCTTTTCTTCTAGGGCTTCTGTGATTTTGTCATAGTGGTTGAGTAACTGTGACAGACAGGATCTTCCCGCTCTAAATCCATGTTGTCCTGGGTTGTGCAACTCATTGTTTTCCATAAAACTAGAAATTTGATTCCTAATCTCACTTTCCAACACTTTTATTATGTGTGATGTTAGTGCAAAAAGTTAACTCCCTCACATTTTGAGACTTGAGTGAACGTGATAGTATCGAGAGCTGTGCCAGTGCACCACAAACTGGCCTTGGGGTGGTGCTGCTGGCACAGCCATCAAGAAACTTTATCCACACCATTCACTGTCTAGCTTCAACAGTGCCGCTGTGCTGTCTACCACAACACAGGTGGGAGTGACAGGCTGGAGTTGAGCTTCCAGTCTTGGCCTCTAATCTCCTTGCCATAGCATGCTTCTTTTCAGAGTTCCGATGCATGTTGACTTTTCTTGTCAACTCACATGGGCAGAAATTGCTAGTTACAACTACACCATTTTGTTTTTCATTACTGGTGACACAAAAAATCTAGCAGTCAATTTAAATGTAGATATCTTTTTTTTTCAAGATAAGAAGATATCTTGTTTAAGTACACAATGATGTGTCAGGCATATGTAGTCCTTATTAATATATGTCTTATCAAAAAAAAAACTTCTTTCGTCTGTTATTAATAACATCATTTAGCTGTACATTACATTATTCACTCGCCCCATTACTTTAAAACACTAGCAAGAATCCTCATGAAACTCAGCTAACTAAATACTAATCATTAGAATAAACCCATTCGCTGTCCCATTTCTCCCATCACTTTAAAGTTTCCACAAAACTTGCTTCTTCACTGTCGCTTTGGCCCAGAAAAAGAACTAAGCAGCCAGTAGGCACAAGTGTGGACTGCATGGGTTGCCAACACTGCCCGGTGTGAGCATGGCTCCGGTGTAAGCACACACATTAGGAACATCTCATCCCTCCACCATTACAGCTGCCTGGCACAGCCATCACTGCGTTAATCAGACCTCTACCGGAGGTGTTTGTGACTGAATGCACCTCTACTTCTCTACCTCTCAAATGAGAAACCTATGAAGGATAGTTAGAGATGGCTTGGTAGGGAAATTACTAGGCCGAGGCGCTCGAACACAGTCGTCTGACTGCAGGCCGCATGCAGCTAGAAGCGCGGGCTTTTGGTGTCTGTTGTCGACTGGGAGGCAGTATGGAGACATGGCCTGGTGATCTGTGGCCTTGGCACTAATGAGTTGTTTTGTCCTATAAACTAGGTAATAGGTTTTTTTTGTGGGAACCGACCTGTGAGATTTATATTTATTTAATTTATATGAATTTATATAGAACTTGTATATACGTTAATTTATCTCTTTCGATAGCAATTTGTATGTTTAGTGGACTGTTTCTACAATATTCTCACAAATCGATCCTTACACATCAGGGGGGGGGGTTATATTAAATTTATATAAATGCAGGTAATTAAACTACGTACATTAGTAAATAAATTTGGGTGCCTTATCTTATTGTATGGTAGGCTTAGTCCACCAGGTATTACTAGGATGTTGACACCAAATAATCCTCATGTGAGGCTGGCTTCCAACACCCAAGGAACTGATGTCCCAAGATTAATTCTTTCTTCCTCTTCTCGTTCCTGAGTTTAATGGCTTGTCTAATGTACTAACCGGTTTGCTCTATATCTACTTAACATTTACTGGCCAGAAACGATTAGATAAACGGGTTTAGGTAAGACGCTTCCCTTGTTTAGATGTTGACTGCGTGTTGATAATGGAAGAAGCACTAATTTGATCTCCATAACACTTCGTTCAAAGGAGAATTATAGGAGCTGAATTTCCTCCTGCCACTGTTCTTGAACAATAGCTGACCTCCCACCACTGACGCCTGGCTCTCGTGTCCAGATGTCAATAAGTGATAGAAGGGTCACATTTACTTTATATTGATACAGATAATTAAGTTAATTCAAATATGTTTTTATGAGGGTCAAAGTCCAAAGACTACGGTATTTAGGAATAATTACCAACAGAATAGCTGGTGAATTTATAGCACTGTGGCAATGATATCCCGTTTTCTGTTGATGGATAATTCCACTAAAAGCTACATTTTCTATGGGGTAACTTGTGTATACAACAGCAGCAATATTATCTGCAGATTGTATTTAATAATAGAAAATGATGTCGGGTTTTCCAACATTTTTAATGCACTTGAAGTGTAATGGCCATTCAGTTTAGTATTCACCAGTAGAGTGGAAGATTCTTATTATGGTGTTTTATAGATAGCCTTGTACACAAGAAACTGCCTACATCCCGTAAGTAAAGTCCTGTTCATGGAGTGTATGATTGTAGTGGAGCTCATTTTATCTTTTATATTACTGAAGAGTTGTGAAGTCATTGTTTTAATAGTACCCCCGTTTTCCGTGCCTAAGTACCGAGCTGGGGATTTTCATTGGGCGAATAGTTACTCTCGAAAATTTAATCACATTGCTCTCCATGGCATATTTTATGGCAAGCTAGGATTAGGGCCAAGGCTTCCTTTTCCACCATTGAATAGTTCCTCTGGGCTTTATCAAACTTTCTGGAAAAATAATATTGTCGATCATCTAGTGTATCGATCTTCCCCTTTTTGAAACATTACTGTCCTGTACCTTCGAACTATCGAACTTCCTGGAAAAATATTACACTTGATGATCGACAGTATCTTCCTCCTTTTTTAAATAATACTGCCCCGCCCCCTCCCCCCACACACATAAGTCAGACACTTATCAGGCACCTGCAGGTGCAGGTGCAGACATATCAATATACAGGATATATTGCTAATCTGCCTGACAACTCGGCGCCTGACAGTGGAGTAAACAGCGCTTTGGATTCGTAGTCCTGAGGTTCCGGGTTCAATCCCCGGTGGAAGCAGACAAATGGGCAAATTTTTTTTCACTCTGATAGCCCCATTCACCTTGCAGTAAATAGGTACCCGGGAGTTAGACAGCTGCTACAAGCAACTTTTGAAGATGAGTAACAAAAAGGATGCCAGGTAAAGAACCGGGCCGTGGGGGCACTAAGCCCTGAAATCATCTCAAGATAACCTCGATCAAAATGGGGGCTGGCCAACACTGGGGAAGATAACGTTTCTTTTTGGCTCTCGAAATTGTTCACACTCTCCTGTTTCCACCTGAATTTGACCCCCATTTTTCAACAACTTGGTCATAGGTTCCATCACAATGAAGTAATTTTTACAATACCTCCAGTAGTAGGCAATCGTACCTATGAATCTCTGTACCTCTTTTTTACTCGTTAACACCGGATGGCCCACGATGGCCTGAATCTTGTCTTGAAGGGGATTACCTCTCCTTGCCTGACCTAATCGCCGAAATACACAATGGTTCCTTGGGCCAACCTACATTTATGTACATTGAAAATTAAATTTGCCCGCATCACGGACCTGAATAACTTGAGTAATCCTACCACATGCTCCTCCCAAATGGGGCTGTATAATACAATATCGTCCAAGTAAGCCCTACAATTATGTACACAAGTCAATACAGAGTTCATCAATCTCTGGAAGGTAGCAGGTGCATTATGCAGACCTAAAGGCATAACCAGATACTCAAACGTCCTATCAGGGGTGATAAACTCGGTGACCTCACTGGCACGCTCCATGAGGGGAATTTGATAACCCTTGGGTAAGTGAAATTTTGACACATACAGGTTATGACCAATCTGGTAAATACACTCTAAAAGGGGCAAGTGATATGTATCGACTTTAGTGACCTTGTTGGGACGACGATAATCGGTGCACAGCCGCCAGGCACCACTTGGTTTTGACACTAGTAAACACGACGAGCACCAGGAGCTGCTACTTGGGTGGATGAGTCCATGCTGGAGGAGGAAGTCCACCTCCTTATGGATGAGAGCGCACATCTTGGGGTTCACCCAATAGGGGTACCCCTGAATAAGGGTAGCATCGGTGAGTTGGACATCATAGCAAACCAATGTTGTCTGGGATGTAATCTCCCCAAACAACTCGTCGAACTCTACCAACAGCTCTCGCATCTCCTACTGCTCAGTCTCCTGCAAATGAGTCGGCATCTCCCCGCCCACACTACAAATAAGAGGGGAGGTTAGTTACAATTTCCCCACTGGGGTTCAGGTCCCTCTTGCATACATCTTTGTACCGTAGCTGGGGCTTGCCTGTTGGACGCTTTCCCTGCATCAGCTTTCCGTACAGGAAATCCTTGGGGATCCTGCCATCGCCCATTCGCACAACGTGCCCGAGCCAGCGCATTCGTCTCTGTTTCAGCATTGTGTACATGCTGGTGATTATTGCTCTCCCCAAGACATTGTTGTTTGTCACCTTGTCCTGCCAGGTGATGTCCAATATGTGTCGAGGGCAGCGCATGGGGCAGGCATTCAGCCGTCTTTCCTGGCGGGCGCGGAGTGTCAAAGACTCTCTGCCATATAGGAGAGTGCTCAGGACACACAAACCTGAATCTTAGTATACTCAGTTAGCCTATTGTTGGCCCACACTCTCTGTCAGTCTGGACATGGTAGTAGATGCCTTACCGATGCGTTTGTTTAGCTCCGTATCAAGAGAGGGAGTCAGAGATTGTGGAGCCCAGGTACACGAAGTCGTGAACGACTTCCAGTTTGGAATCAGAGATGCCAATGTCAGGTGGGGAGTCCACTCCTTGTCCCATGACTTGTGTTTTCTTCAGGCTGATGGGGAGTCCGAAAGCCTGAGAGGCCTTGCTGAAGCGGGTTGAGCCGTTGGAGGTCTTCGGCTGAGTGGTCAGTGACTGCTGCGTCGTCGGCAAAAAGGAAGTCGCGCAGACACCTCAGCCGAACCTTCGTCTTTGCTCTCAGCCTGGCGAGGTTAAGGAGCTTTCCATCCGACCTGGTCCGGAGGCAAATGCCTTCCGTGACAGATCCGAAGGCGTGCCGCAGCATAACTGCAAAGAAAATCCCGAATAGGGTTGGAGCCAGTATGCAGCCCTGCTTTACTCCACTTCGGATGTCAAAGGCGTCTGATGTTAGGCCATCAAAGACCACGGTGCCCCTCATGTTTTCATGGAAAGATCTGATGATGCTGAGGATCCTGGGTGGGCATCCGATCTTGGGGAGGATCTTGAACAGACCATCCCTGCTGACGAGGTCGAAGGCCTTCGTCAGATCTATGAAGGCTACGAAGAGTGGCTGCTTCTGTTCCCTGCATTTCTCCTGCAGTTGTCTGAGGGAAAAGACCATGTCGTTGGTGGACCTGTCAGCTCTGAATCAGCATTGTGATTCTGGATACTCTCTCTGCAAGTACTTGGAGCCTCTTCAATGCGACTCGAGCAAACAGCTTTCCGACAATACTGAGGAGGGAGATTCCACGGGAGTTGTTGCAGTCGCCCCTGTCACCTTTATTTTTATACAGCGTGACGATGTTAGCATCCCTCATGTCCTGTGGCACCTCTCCTTCTTCCCAGCAGAGGCAGAGAATTTCATGCAGCTACATGAGCAGGCTACCTCTGCAGCACTTCAAGGTCTCAGCAGGAATGCCATCTATGCCGGGAGATTTACCAGAAGCAAGGGAGTCTAGGGCATCGCCGAGTTCTTCCAGGGATGGTTCGCTGTCGAGCTCCATTAACACAGGCAGACACTCAATGGCGCTCAGGGTGTCTTCAGTGACCACATTGCCCCTGGCGTATAGCTCAGAGTAGTGCTCGACCCAGCGCTTCAGCTGCAGTGTCTGGTCTTGAATCACCTCGCCAGTGGCAGATTTCAGAGGAGCGGTCTTCCTCTGGATTGGGCCGAGGGCCTGCTTGATGCCGTCATACATTCCCCTTACGTTGTCTGTATCTGGGAGCTGGAGCAGAGCTGGAGTCAATAGTTGTTGGCACATAGCCTGGCGCTCTGCTGCACTTTGCAGCGGACGGCCCGAAGGATCTGTAAGTTGCGCTGACTTGGGCAGGCTTTGTAGGCTGCCAAGGCGTTTATCTTCTCTTCGATGACAGGTGTCATCTCTTCCGAGTGAGCCTCGAACCAGTCTGCCGACCTGCTGGTCTTCTTGTCAAAGGTGGAAATGGCAGCGTTGAACACAGTCTCTCTGAAGTGCTCCCATCTTTTACAGGTAGTGACCCAAGCTGGGCCAGGGAGAGCTTCCTCGAGCACATGTGCAAAATCTTCCACCTTGTCTTGGTTGCGGGTCTTGGTGGTGTCGATGCGAGGTCTGCCCGCCTTTTTCGAGTGATGAATCTTCTTTGGTTGCATCTTGACCCTGCTACATACCGGGGAGCGGTCGGTGTCACAGACAGCACTCTGCTAGCTATGCGTAATCTTGATGCTGGGTAGACTTGCACGCCTGGTAAGAATCAGGTCAAGCTGGTGCCAGTGCTTGGATCTGGGGTGTCTCCAAGATACTCGGTGTTGAGGCTTTGTGCCGAAGAACGTGTTGGTGACACAAAGACCATGAAGGCAGCAGAGTTCTAGCAGACGTTGCCCGTTCTCATCATCCTCCCTATGCCGAATTGACCCGGACAAGTGGGCCAAATGATGTGCTCGGCACCCACTCTGGCGTTGAAGTCGCCGAGGATGAACAGTGGCTCCTTTACAGGGATTTTCGCTATGACTCTGTTGAGGTCATCGTAGAATTTTTCCTTTGCCTCTGCTGGAGAAGTCAGGGTTGGTGCATATGCACTAATTATATTGACTGGTCCTGTTTGGGAGTGCAGTTGCAGAGACAGAATTCGTTCGGTTTCCCCCATCGGTGGCGTAATGTATCCCAACAGTGCATTCCTGGCTGGAAATCCCACACCATGTTCTCTGGTCTCATCAGGTGGTTTTCCTTGCCAGAAGAAAGAGAAGGGCCTCTCTCACAGATCCTGATCCAGGGAGCCTGGTCTCTTGGAGAGCAACAATATCCATCTGCAGTTTGCTCAGCTCCCTATCGATGATTGCTGTTTTTCGGGCGTCATTGATTTCTTGCAGGTCGTCAGAGAAACCTGGTGTCAGTGTCCTGACGTTCCATGTGAGAAGGACAGCTTTAGGGCAGTAGATATTTTCTTCTTAGGTTTGGTATTGCTTGGTGCAAAGTTGTCGGGCCGCTTGTCGGTTTTCACCCTAAACCCCACGCACCCAGTGAGGTTAACGGACCGTGGCGAGGCAACACCTTATTGGCTGGGGTTTGCCCAGCTTGAGGCGGGCGGTAGCTGCCCAGTGGGGCGCGATGACCCCTCCCACCGTCGGAAGCAACCCCTGGCGTCACACTCTTCGCCAATCGAGCAGAAGACTTAAAACCGGTAGACTGTCGCTTCCCGTGTTGGTTCGACGCTGTGAGGCGGAGCTGGAGTGCCCTCTCCAGGGTGCAGAGCCTGGGTAGGTAGATATGGAGAAGCTGTTACCCAGGCAGCAGGTCTCCCCCCCCCCCCCTCTCCACGTTGCTGAAATTATCCAATAGAAAGGCAAATGCCAATACACATGGTTCCAGCAACGTCGCAGGAGCTGCCAGAACGAGGTCGACGTCAACAACGAACTGCCTTAGGGGCTCCAACTCCGGATTTTTCCTCGAGGTTGACTCCTGAAGCCTTTCCCCAAAAAAGGGGAATGGCCGCAAGGCAGCGGAGGTTTAAAATCAGGGTTTTCCTTCCCCTAGATGGGCTGCCTTCCCAGACTATCGAGTCCCATCTACCCGGAGCAGCTGGTTTTAAGGCGCCAGAGGCACGCCCTCGCCCCTTCTCGTGTCGGTAAAAGCGGTTCCGCCGGACTTAGACTAAGCCACCTGTGCAGGCCAGGAGTTGGATTTGGTTGTCAGAGGCTATTTGAGACACATGCCGTATAGGAGCATTTTATAGGTCATAGGAGCTCGTCCCCCATTTCCACCCCCTGGCTATGACAACCCCTTGGAACCCCTTCCAGGGCTACTTCCTTACATTTAGACAATTTGTCCTCCCTCGCCCAAAAATTATCTCCCATACTGAGGCAGAAACATCACCCATTAGCTTCTTCTTTAGCATTTTAAGGGGACCCCTAACTACATGTACAAACATTAGGTCAAAAGGGGGGAGGAACGCAATGACTATTGTAACCCTTCCCGGGCCGCAAACATTGGGGGATTATTCTCGTCCCATCTTAACTGGGACCCCTCTCCCGTGGTTTAGAGCTTCTGCTTTAGGGTCTGGTGAAACCTCTTCAGTGCTCCCTAACTTTGCGGATGGTAAGGGCTAGCGAACCGGTGCTCGAGGGGATGAGTCACAGAATTCCCTGAATAAGTCTGACCTGAAATTGGCCTCATTATCAGTTTCAGTGATCTTAAGCATACCAAACAATGAGCAACTGGCACAAGTATCTGAGAAGAGAAGTGTCTTGGTTCTAGTGTTCTGGATCGCATACTCTTCAGGAAGTCTAATCGAGCACATTAAGGTAATCATATAGATGTTGCCCGAGTGGGTCCGGGGCAGGGGCCCCACACCGTCAATTACCACATGGGAGAATGGTTCTTGGGGTTCAACAATAGATCGCATGGGAGCCCTGGGCCCGGCCTGATTTGGTTTCCCTATTTTTTGACAAATGGTGCACTGCCTACAATACCTTAGGCCGTCCTTTTTTACCTTATGCAAGTAGAAAAATGTAAGTATTTTGTAGTACATGCTAGAAATACCTTGATGTCCACTCATGGGATCATAAAGGGTCGCCTGGAGGACCTGCTCTCGGTAAGCCTTGGGGACAAGCAGAATAATTCCCTCACAGCCATCTAAGGGGGGATGTGCTGGGGACATCCATTTGCTCATCAGAAACTGTTCATGGTAGTAATAAACAGTTCCCCTCAGCCAAGGCTTCAACCAAAGAGACTGCCTCCTTACAACATATAGCTAAACTGGTCATTATTCTATAAGGTACTTAAGTTGGAGGCATCAACCTTCGGCAGGCTGGGGGAAATACCCCCAGGACCGACTTCCTCCCTGTGGTCAACACTGATTACCCCAGGAAGGGTCGACAACGCTTGCGTTTAAATACCATCCTCCGAATTTGCCATAAGTATCAGTGAGGTCCACTTCCTACTCAACAGAAGTTGTCCGGGCCTCTCTAGAATCTACCTTTTCACCTGCTGCAAAACTTGGTCTACTGGGTCTCATCGACCTAATAACCGTGCAGGCAGGGTACACTGAATCCTTCTCAGCAACAGGCTGGGATGAGGACACTCCCTCAGGCTGGGTCAACATGACCAAATAAGCGGGTGCTGTGCTCTCTAGCGAGGTAATGTCCCGTCATCACATCAGTACCAGGCATGGGTAAGTTTTCACAGATCGCTAGGGTGCAAAACTCCGGGGTTAAGACACCTAATATGGACCAAGGAGGCTGACTGAACCGCACCAGCGATGCTACAGAGCAACACACTCATCTGGATCCTCTTTTCCACGGAATCTAAAGCACTCTGAATAATGAGGCTCTGGGAGAAGCCCGTGTCTCTCAACATAGTCATGGTTTCCACTGGTCATCCCCCACACAGTATTTGTCCAGAATATATATAAGGTTCATAACCCTTCAACCCTTTGGGTTGAAGGGTTATCAATTGAGTGTCCAGTTGTCCCTCTAGGTCTCAATACACAACCCACTGGTTTGACATTTGGGTAAAACTGGAAAAAATAATTAAAAAAATGACCCCCTCTTATTATAATGAATTCATAAGCGGTCAGACTGGGGGGGTCTAGGTTGAGCCCTAGGAAGGAAACCTAACATTATTATAAGGTCTGAACCTTGACTGAGTTTGGTGAACCGGTTGCTTAGGGTTAAGAGAATTCATCAGAGTTGCAGTGGGCACGGCTGAGGAGGTGGGTATTGGTCGGTGATCTCATAGGGTGTCTTGCAACATTAACAATAACAGGGGAATAATTATATTGTGCTCAGTAAGGCACAATATGCCAAAGCTCCTGTTCATCTGCCAGCAAAGTCACTTGAGAAAAGACTTTTTTACATTTCTCCGCCATATGGGCTGCAGTTTTGTCAGGTAAACAAGATAAAAACTCCTCATTGAGAAGATGATACCTGGTTACCTGGTTGATGGGGTTCTGGGAGTTCTTCTACTCCCCAAGCCCGGCCCGAGGCCAGGCTTGACTTGTGAGAGTTTGGTCCACTAGGCTGTTGCTTGGAGTGGCCCGCAGGCCCTCATACCCACCACAGCCCGGTTGGTCCGGCACTCCTTGGAGGAATAAATCTAGTTTCCTCTTGAAGATGTCCACGGTTGTTCTGGCAATATTTCTTATACTTGCTGGGAGGGTGTTGAACAACCGCGGACCTCTGATGTTTATACAGTGTTCTCTGATTGTGCCTATGGCACCTCTGCTCTTCACTGGTCTATTCTGCATTTTCTTCCATATCGTTCACTCCAGTAAGTTGCTATTTTACTGTGTAGATTTGGTACTTGCCCCTCCAGTATCTTCCAGGTGTATATTATTTGATATCTCTCGCGTCTTCTCTCTAGTGAGTACATTTGGAGGGCTTTGAGACGATCCCAATAATTTAGGTGCTTTATCTCGTCTATGCGTGCAGTATATGTTCTCTGTACTACCTCTATTTCAGCAATCTCTCCTGCTCTGAAGGGGGGAAGTGAGTACTGAGCAGTACTCAAGATGGGACAACACTAGTGACGTGAAGAGTACAACCATTGTAATGGGATCCCTGGATTTGAAAGTTCTCGTAATCCATCCTATCATTTTTCTGGCTGTCGCAATATTTGCTTGGTTATGCTCCTTAAACGTTAGGTCGTCAGACATTATTATTCCCAAATCCTTTACATGCTGTTTTCCTACTATGGGTACATTTGATTGTGTTTTGTACTCTGTATTATGTTTAAGGTCCTCATTTTTACCGTACCCGAGTACCTGGAATTTATCACTGTTAAACATCATGTTATTTTCTGATGGCCAGTCGAAAACTTTATTAATATCAGCTTGAAGTTTTTCAGTGTTTTCAGCCGAGATAATTTTCATACTGATTTTTGTCATCTGCAAAGGATGATACGAAGCAGTGACTTGTATTTTTGTCTATATCTGATATGAGAATAAGTAAAAGCAGCGGTGCAAGGACTGTACCCTGAGGTACAGAGCTTTTAACTGCACTTGGACTAGATTTTATATGGTTGACCGTTACTCGCCGAGTCCTGTTTGACAGAAAACTGAGTATCCAGCGTCCTACTTTACCGGTTATTCCCATTGACTTCATTTTGTGTGCTATCACGCCATGGTCACATTTATCGAAAGCCTTTGCGAAGTCCATGTATATCACATCAGCATTCTGTTTTTCTTCTAATGCCTCAGTGACTTTGTCGTAGTGCTCAAGTAGCTGTGAGAGGCACGATCTTCCCGCTCGAAATCCATGTTGGCCTGGGTTGTGAAGGTCATTGGTCTCCATGAAATTGGTGACCTGACTCCTAATCACTCTTTCAAATACTTTTATGATGTGCGATGTTAGTGCAACTGGTCCATAATTCTTTGCCAATGTTTTGCTCCCTCCCTTGTGTAGAGGGGCTATGTCTGCTACTTTAAGTGCATCTGGTATCTCCCCCGTGACCAAGCTCTTCCTCCACACTATGCTGAGTGCCTGTGCTACCGGCACTTTGCATTTCTTCATAAATATTGAATTCCATGAGTCTGGACCTGGGGCTGAGTGCATGGGCATGTTTTCAATTTCTTTCAAAATTTAGTGCGCTCGTTTTGATATCAGTTATATTTACAGGAGTTTGAAAATCCCGCATAAAGAAATCGTCTGGATCTTCCACTTTCATGTTGTTTATTTGAGTGCTAAACATGTCCTCATACTGCTTTTTTAGGATTTCACTAATTTCTTTGTCATCCTCCGTGTATGAACCTTCACTTGTACGAATAGGTCCAATACTGGCAGTGGTTTTTGGTTTTGATTTCGCATATGAGAAGAAATATTTTGGATTTTTCTTTATTTCCTGAATTGCTTTCTGTTCTAACTGCCTTTCTTCAGTTTCATATGAGTGTTTCAATTTCCGCTCCATTTCTTTAATCTCCCTATTTAAATTATTCCTTCTTTGACGGGAAATTCGTGTCTGCATAAGCAGTTCCGTTATTTTTTTCCTGCGTTTATAGTGTCGTCTGCGTTCTCTTTCTACGTTAGATCTCTTTCTGGCTTTCCTCAAAGGAACATGCTTCAGACAGACCTGATACGCTTCCGAAGTCAGTTTATCTATTCCTTCTGTAGGACTTGTATTACTTAGAACAGTTTCCCATGGAATGTTTGTAAGTTCCCTGTTTATTATCTCCCAGTCTATCCTTTTATTATTAAAATTGAATTTACTGAATAGCCCCTCTCGCTTTATCAACGTTTAAGGTCTATTCTGAGTATTGATGGTCGTTTGCACTTCAATGAGCTTCGGATCTGAATATATGGTATCTGATATCGTAATGTCTTCATTGTTCGTAAAGACCAGATCTAAAATATTTTTATTTCTCGTTGGCTCCGATATCTGCTGATTGAGTGAAAATTTGTCACAGAATCTAAGTAGTTCTCTAATCTGTGGTTGGTTAGGTCCCGATAGATTTCCTGGTATAATATTATTGTTTGCTATTTTCCACCTGAGACTAGGCAAGTTGAAGTCACCTAGGAAGATAATATCAGGTATCGGGTTCTCCAAATTATCAAGGCTATTCTCTATTTTGTTTATCTGTTCTGTGAATTCCTCAGCCGTTGCATCTGGCGGTTTGTATATTAGTATAATCACTAAATTTATTTTCTCTATTTTTAATCCCAGTACCTCTACCACCTCATTTGTAACGTTTAGGAGCTCCGAGCATACAAGGTCTTCCCTAATATACAGACCCACTCCTCCATGTGACCTAATTTTCCTATCACACCTGTATAGGTTATATCCTGGAATCCAGATGTCACTGTCCAACAATTCCCCTGCATGGGTTTCTGTGAAAGCTCCAAATACTGCATTTGACTCCGTGAGGAGGCCATTTATGAACTGTACTTTGTTTGTTCTTGTTTTCAGTCCTTGTATGTTGGCAAAGATGAATGAGGTTACTCTATTAGTGATAGTTTGAATGGGAGACTTTTTCGGCAAGCCCATTATGCGTGGACATATTGAGTTTGTTCTGGCCAGTACTGATTGTTGTAGGGCAGTTGTCTGTCGTAGTTGTAGTTCCCTTTCGGTGGGTAATTGTATCTGTAATTCTGGAACGCAAGTGGATCTGGCATCCAGTTCCATACACTCTCCATGCTGCTCCTTTTGAATTCTTTCGGTCTGGTATAAAAAATTTATAGTTTCCTCCAAATTCATTATCCTGCTTGCCGCTCTTTATGTAGCGTTCCGTGCCTTTCACGTGAAAGTGTGGGCAGCTGAGGTCATAGCATTTTCTGTCCTCAAGTGAGGTTTGGCACATGTCAGGATGGAAAAACCTACATATTGATCCAAATTGACACTCATCTTTCCTAAGCATATTTGAACATTTTTGGGATGTTGGTAACTGTATTCTAATCCTTTCTTATTACCAGCATATGTCTGCATATGCCCTTTGCATAAAATTTGCTTAAGTCTGTCCTTCTGATCTGAATTGCTCTATCGGAAACCGTCGTAGTGTCTGTACCTATCGAGCTGTCAGTGCTGTCTGTTACACTTTCTAGTTTACTGTCATCTACATCCGGGCCTACTGAGTCAGAGTTTACAACTTCCTGAGTTTCAGCCTCAGTTTCATCCCTGACTATAGCCTCCGCCCCTGGTATATTAGAATTGTTGTTGTTCCTTTCCCACTCCTTCTGAATGTCTGGTAGGCTAATAGTGAATGATGTTTTCCGATCATGCGTCATGTTATCTAGAAGGTTTTTTAGGATATTCCAAGCTGGCAGGTCAGTTTTACACACCCAGAGCAAGTGACCAGCTCTCAGTGCAGTAGTGTTACTCACTCCTGTACAAGCCGAATTAAATCTATTCTTACAGATATAACATTCAATTCCCGTTACCTTCGACTTTAAGGAGTTGTTACAGTGGCCACAAATTTGTTTATTTGCTCCCATTTTGCCTTTTGTTGAATATATCTATATATTTATAATATTATATGTATACCGTATATTTACAACAATATATATGTATATTTGTTCTACTGTATGGTCAGTACTTATCGCACGGTCGAGGGTGAGGGTCCCAGAGGCTGTACAGTTGACACGTTGTTGTCCCAGCCAGCGGCTGGAGGCCCTCAGTTGCCAGTTACTTCGGTTATAACACTGATATATTCATTCGCTTGTAGATAATAAGGGATTATTATATATAATAAGGGATTACTATATAATATAGATAATAAGTGATAAGGGATTTTCTGCTTTATTTCCGACTTGCAATAATATTCACTTTCTCTATTACTAATTTCTCGATCCATATTCCCCTATTACACTTGTTGGAAACCAGATCTTCCAGGCCAGCAAATGTGTTCACTAGTGGAGTGTAGACACCTATAAAAAATATCTTTTTCCTAAGGAAATCAACATCTGATAAGTTGGATGAGCGTCTCAAGTGTCTAAATTGTTCCCTATGTGCCCGAGGATTTAATTCATACCCATCTAAAATTGTTTAACAAAATCAAAATAAAAACAGTAATGGATAAGGAAGCAAAAATCTCCTAAGCCTTACCCGTTAACCTATCTTGCAGCCTAGCTACCCACTGATTCTTGGGCCATTTAAGACTGGTTACAACCATTGTAAAGTGGTTCAAGAAAAGATTACGGGCCGACTCTTATGACGGTAGGTAACACTACCTCTTCATGCAAATTAGCAAGGGCCAGGGAACAGTCAGGGTCCTCCTGAGATTCTCCTGGCCCCCCCCCCCTGCATCTATTCTGCTTTGCTCTACTGCATTTGAGCCAGCCGTTATAGTCTTTTATATATTCTTCAACATAGTCTTCTTGGCATGGTGCCTTCTTTGATAATTACTTACCGTTTCCTTGACCCACGGATGCCTTGCAGAGCTCTGGAGTCGTACAGTTAAGAGTGTGACTGAAAGCGGTTAAGGCCAAGGAAGTTGAATCCTCCTCTTGTTATGTTAATTGTAGTGGATACTGCCATGCTTGTAAGGAGGCCAGTCACCTCGCGCACATGGCAGACATGTGGACCACTGCCAGTTTTTCTTGATGTCAGTATTTCAGGTTTAAGCTTACCATATGTAATCTGTCTTGCATGTACTCTTCACCTGTTAGGGTATATTCAGTCGGTGGTCTTAACTGTAATATATATCTCAGCCTGTGTACTTTTGGCAGCAGACAGAGCTCACCCAGGCCTTCCATCCAGCCCAGTGTGGAGGCCTATGTTAGATACGTAGGCCTATATCTACGTAGATACGTAGGCCTATATAAATTTGTTAGTACTGATTCAGTTACTTAGATGTTGCCCCAGTAATGATAAGCTGGATTTTGCTTAACAATTTGTAAGTAAATGATGGATAGTTTTATTATTATTGATTGGACTTTTGAGTTATAATGATGGAAACATCTGTAAGAAGTTACAGCTGCAATAGAAATAAACATGCAACAAAGACTATATAATATTAACATGGTACTGGTAGAAACTGTTATGAATTTCTACTCAAGTAAAAATTCATTCTTTAAAATTCTAAGAAAATGTAAGTGTAAAGTTAACCTGGAAATGAAGACAGGTAAATGATGAATATAAAGAGCAAGAACAAAGTGGAAAAAACCATGATGAAAGAAATGAAATGTAATTGGTGAAAAGAAAGAACATGGAAACATCCTTGTATAAAGAAAACAAAATATCAGGGGCAGAAATGCATTGTTATAAAATAAGATGAGAGAAACATGGAAGGTAGTCAAAGACTTGCAGCAACATTGCAAGAGAAATAATAGTGCCAATGATTGAAGTGATAAAAAAATTGGAGGCAAGTAAGAGGCCAGTGTCACACTCGGTGCCGTGTGTGTAAGAAGGTACAATCAGGAAGGGCAATAGTCAAGAAGGGGAAACAGTGGAGTGGGAGCAGGGGAGGGGGGTTGCAGGTATAGCGCCACCAAAGTCGGACATAAGGGATGAATCTTACACTAGTCACCTGAGTTAAGACATGTGTGTCCAGGTGTGTAACATTGTATGCTACTAGTCCCACTCAGTAGTGAAGCAGTCATGCTGTGTATAACCTGTCCCCTGTGTGTCTATCATCTACGGGGCCCCGAGCAGTGGTAATCCCGTGCACACCCGCAGTCGCCCCCTGCCAACACTTGCCACCTTTGGCCCACTATCCTATTCTCTAGAATTTATCACACAATCTATTTTCCCACTCCAAAGAAAGGAGGACACGGCCAAAACAGAGATCCAAGCTATTTATAAGGAGGAAGCACCTCAGTTTCTAGAGCATCTCATCACCTGCTGTTCAGTGATTTACTTTGTTACACAACACTTCCTGGCTACTGATTCTCACATACAAATCATTCTTCCCTCGACTCAAGAACACAGAATTTTTAGTTTGGCATATATTGGTAGAGAAAGCCTTCTCTTAGGGAGGGGATGAGGGATCATGGATACAAAAATAGCTCTTGGTAGCCTTTCTTCCCAGGCTCAACCCGCCCTCCCTCGCTCAGCTCGTTGATGCAGTAAAGGGGGCTTAGTGGGTGGCTGCCGGAGTGTGATGCTCCTTGGGACAGTCCTCTGTCCTTTTGTAGCCTGTGCTCCTGCTGCCATCCTCTCCAATTGTGCTGAGCAACTTTTCGTTTTTCCTCCCCCTCTTCTCCAATCTGCTTGCCGTTACCTGCCGACCTTTGCTTGTTTTGGTTATTCCTTTGGACTTCGTCTATTTTGACGCCCGGTGCTTGAGGAGGCATACTCTTGCACCCGTAGAACTGTAGTACCCAACATCGAGAGCGAGGGGAACCTTTTATGTCAATCCCCCTTTCGTCACTGAACCCGATCTCGACGGACTGTCGGTTCTTAAGGTGGCGTTTGTGGGCGTATACTCACGACGCACCCCTAGGAGGCCCCGGCATGTTCGGCGATAGCTTCTTGTTGGGTGTCTTGCCTCTAATTGTGGCTCCATGGTGGGTGTGGGGGCACATTAGTGAATGAATGTTTCTTTTTTCGTAGCGATGATGTTTACTGATTTCTAATGTTTCTCCTTTACCTTCTCAGGCTCGTGGGTGTGGGTGACCAAGCCCCCAAGTCGGTCCGTGTTGGAAGACCGGGCTCTGTAGCCTCCGCTGCATTGGGCCCCGACCTGCTCCTCCTTTGACCTTTCTGACTCCTCCCCTCGGCTCCCCTCCCTCCTCTGTGGTTGGGTCGAGCCCCAAGCCCCAGTGGTGACTACCTCGTTCCCTGGCACGGCTCCATCTCTAGTTGTAACTACTGCGCCTTTTAACCCCTCTCTCCCTCTGGGGGTTCTCACCGCCATCCTCGTCACGGCCGCCCTCGCTCGATTCCTTCCCGTTCTGACACCTATCATGTCTTGTTTGGTCCCGCTTCATGGGCCAAATATTTTGATCTCCTCCGTCTTGATTCTGCGCCTCCTGACGATTTTCTCCCTCCATCGACATCTCGTTGATCCGTGGATGCCTCTGTTACCTTCAACCCCACTCGTCTCGGTACGTGTGTCCTTGCTGCTGCTCATCAGGAGGCAGCTTCCCGCTTTGGCTGCCTTATCCTGCCTTGGCGAGACCCCTGTTCGGGTCTCAAAGAACGCTCAGTTGAACGCCAGTGTTGGCACTATTCCTCCTCTTCGCCTCCTCTCGTGTTCGGGATCTGCGAGAATGCCACGACGATATTCGACATACCCTTGATGCCCAGGGCCATTCTATTCTCCAGGTGGACACGTAAAGTTGTTGGGTTGTAAAGATTACCTTTGATGGTCAGACCCTTCCACCCTCTGTCATTCTTGCTGGTGCCAGGTGCTCTGTCCAGGAGTACATTCCTTCTCCCAGGCTCTGTAACAAGTGCTGGAGGTTTGGGCATGGTGCCCTCCGCTGCTCCGGGACTGTCTCTCTCTGTCCTTTGTGTGGTGGCGAAGGTCACTCTAAGTCGGAGTGCACTTCTCCCCGGGCTCGTTGTCTCGACT
>NC_091173.1:47090223-47135223 GCF_040958095.1 Procambarus clarkii
AAAGTATCCGATTCACCTAGAATTCTATCGAGGGACAAGTGACCGCAAAAGACGGTTGGAAAGCAAGACACACGCTCGTCCTGGAAGTCAGGACATTCAACAAGGATATGCACAACATTAAGAGGGACAACGCAATTCAGACAATAAGGAGCAGGGCGGCGCTCCATTAAGTGACCGTGTGTTAAGCCAGTATGGCCAACTCGCAGCTGTGCCAAAGCAGTTTCCCACCGCCGGTTACGGTGGTAGGAGGAAGGCCACGGGGACACACTACGTTTGAGAGTACGCATCTTGTTACTAACCCCAGAGGACCAACAACCCTGCCAACGGGCAAGGATAGAGGAATAAATAACAGGATAAAAGTCGGAATAAGGAATATCTTTACGGGAGATGGGACAAGAACGGATAGCTTCCTTAGTGGCAGCATCCGCAGGCTCATTGAAAGAAACACCAATATGGCTGGGAACCCAGCAAAACTCTACCGATTTAAATTTACTAGAAAACAGAAACAGCTAATGTTGAATCTCGATGACCACCAGATGGACAGGATTAAAGGACCCTAGAGCCATGAGGGCACTAAGAGTCAACTACAACCACAAAACAGAAATGAGAATGAAAAAGCAAGAGAGGGAGAGCATAGAGAATGGCATAAAGTTCCGTCGTAAAGACGCTAGCCTCCGAAGGGAGGCGACACATATAAGTACTGTCAGGAAAAACAGAGTAGCCCACACCGTCCGCAGACTTAGACCCATCAGTGAAGATAGAAATAGTGGGAGTGCGAAGAAAAGTACTCAAGGAAGAGGCTTTTCAGAATTGTAGGACGGGTAAAGGCTTTAGTAATACAAGTCGAGGAGGTACAAAACTTGGGAAGGGGGACTCTCCACGGAGGCAAGGAAGGAACAATATGAGGAGAAACACTAGAAACATGAACAGAAAGAGAATCCTGTAAGTGAGATAACCGGACAAAGTGGGATACGAAGAGGAACCGGAGCTACAGGAGGAGAAAAAGTCAAAGCACGACAGAGGCGAGAGGAAGGATGTTGTAAGGACCGTGCAAGATAGCGAAGACAGTAGCGATCACGGTGGTCCTAAAAAGAGAGAGCCAGTGTCAACATACAAAATGAGGACGGGAGTCGAACGAAAGGCACCAGAGCTGAGACACAACCCAGTATGGTGCAAAGCATCAAGACGGTGAAGAGTAGAAGGAGAAGCAGAAGAGTATGCAGGGCAACCATAATCGAGTTTAGACAGGACGAGAGAGAGAGAGAGAGTGGAGTGCAAATAAAGGAGCGTGCGCCTATCCGATCCCCAAGAAGTATGGGACAAAACCTTAAGTCGGTTAAGGGCCTTAGAGCATTCAACTCGGAGGTAAGAGATATGGGCCGACCAAGACAAACGAGTTTCAAAGACTAACCCCAAGAGCTTTGCGGAATCCCTGTTCACAATGGGATGACTATAAAACGACAAAGAGGGACGAAGAACGACATGCTTCTGAGTAAGTCATAGCACAAGTCTTAGAAGCAGAGAACTTGAAGCCATGATCGGTGGCCCCAAGACGACATGGCATCAATCGTAAGTTGAAGCCACCGTTGAAGGGGAGGCGAATCATCACCCCAACAGCAAAGGTTAAGATCATCAACATAGAGAGCAGAGAAGACGCCAGAAGGAAGAGAGGAAAGAAGACCATTGAGGGCAACTAGAAAGAGTAGTGTTCGGAACACTTCCCTGGGGTACACATTCATACTGCCGAAAAGAGGCAGAGAGAGCAGTACCAAGCCGCACACGAAAGGAACGACGAGAGAGGAAGCTCCGGAGGAAGAGAGGGAGGTTCCCACGAAGGCCAAAAGAATGAAGTTGAGACAGAATATGATACCGCCAGGTAGTGTCGTAAGCCTTTTCCAGGTCAAAAAGGACGGCAACAACGGAGGTCTTCGCAGCAAAAGCAGTACGAATATAGACCTCCAAGTTCACCAGGACATCCGTTGTGCTGCGGCACTTGCGAAAACCAAATTGAGAAGGGGAGAGGTAGTGATAGTGTTTTTTTTTTTTTTTTTTTTGAGATATATACAAGAGTTGTTACATTCTTGTACAGCCACTAGTACGCATAGCGTTTCGGGCAAGTCCTTAATCCTATGGTCCCTGGAATACGATCCCCTGCCGCGAAGAATCGTTTTTTCATCCAAGTACACATTTTACTGTTGCGTTAAACAGAGGCTACAGTTAAGGAATTGCGCCCAGTAAATCCTCCCCGGCCAGGATACGAACCCATGACATAGCGCTCGCGGAACGCCAGGCGAGTGTCTTACCACTACACCACGGAGACTGCTAAAGAACTGTTCTAAGAACCACATCAAACGAACGTTAACCATACGTTCAAAGAGCTTGCAGACAACTCGTGAGGGCTATAGGGTGGAAGTCCTTCGGGGATGACCTGAGAAACCCTGGTTTCTGAACAGGGAGGACTACAGCATCGAGCCAGTCTTCAGGGACCGACGACGACTCCCAGAACCGATTGTACAGACTCGTAAATACTGAGACGTGCACGGAGGGAAATGGCGAAGCATTTCATAATGAATGCTATCAGAGCCTGCTGCCGTAGAACCGCAAAGGGTTAGGGCAGACTGAAGCTCAGAGAGAGAGAAGGGATCATTATAGGGAAGGTGAAGATAAATAAAGAAATTTAAAGGATGAGATTCATGAAAAGGCTTACGAAGAAGGAAGGATTGGGGGAGATGAGAAGCAGAACTAACAGAGGAGAAATGGGAATCTAGTTCGGTCGCAACCTGCAGCGGGTCTGCAACAAGAGCACTATGGAGGCGAAGGACCGGTGAGACATTGGGAAGGAACTTACCCGCAATCTTGCGGATACGTTTCCAGACCAGTGGGAAAGGAGTTTCGGACGTAACGGTGGAGACATAAGACGCCCAGCAGCAAGCACGATTAGATGTACGGATGGTCCTACGGGCCACCGCACTCGCCTTCCGAAATAAAAGAAAAGACTCAACCGTCTGCTGGCGGCGATGTCTCTTCCAGGCTGCATGCTTACAGCGGACAGCCCGAGCACAGTCCATATTCCACCAATGAATGCACTGACGCGTTCCCCGAGAGGAAGAGCGAGGAATAGAGTGGGATCAGCGTCAAAGACAGTGTGAAAAAAAGGAGGAGGGTGCGAGGGAGAGGCAGAATGGAGAGGTCGGAAATAGAAGCACGGAGAGTAAAGAGGCGCCAGTCAGCCTCGACAAACCGCCACCCAGGGAAGGAGAGAGGAGGGCGAAAAGAGAAAAAAGAAACAAGGATAGGAAAATGATCACTGGTATGGAGGTCATCAAGGACTCTCCACGCAAAATCTAAGGAAAAGGATGACGAACACAGAAAGATAGAGACAAGAAAGGGAGCGAGTCCGAGAGTTCAAATGAGTGGGCTCACCAGAATTAAGAAGGGACAGGGAAGAAGAGAGGATGAAAGGTTCAAGGAGACGACCCCGGGTGTTTGTCAGCACATCGCCCCAAAGGGCATGACGACAATTGAAATCACCCAGCAGGAGCACAGGCTCTGGCAAAGAGTCTAGGTGGTGTTTAAGATCTGGAAGAGAAAGTGGGACAGTGGGGGGGGGGGGGGGAGAGATAAATGGAACAAACCGTGTACCATCTACGCACAAAGACACGGGTGGCAGAACAGTGGAGAGGCGAGGAAAAAAGTAAGGGGACAAAGGGAACATCAGAGCAAATAAAGAGAGCATAAGAATTATGGACCCCAGCTATCGCTGGGGGGGGGGGGGAGAGAAAAGAATAGCCACGGAAGCGACCAGGACGAGCACCAAGCATCGGCTCCTGAAGACAGACACAAGGGTGCGAAAACTGTGAAATGAGAAGTTGGAGGTCAAGGAAATTTGCGTTAAATCCACGGATGCTCCATTGAAGAAAAGACATCAGCAAAGAGAGAGAGTCAGGATCAGGGTCAACGAGGTCAAGGTTAGGGGGCATGGGTAAACTGAGTAAAGGAGGGAAAGAAGCGAGAGGACAGACCAGAGGTGGACGAGCACGGTCTGGAGGAGGAGGGGCAGAAAGTGGGGAGCGCACATCAGCAAAGCAGTAACAGAGATGGTACCAGGGGCTAAAGAAACCCCTACAGTAGGAACAGGGGCTCCACCACCGAAGCGGGAGGGGAAGGAACGATAAAATCAGAGATAGGGGGTGAAGAAGAAAGCAAACCCTTCTTACCGACAAGGGAGGAGGAAGGAGAGGAGCCAGGTTTCCGCTTCTGACTCAAAGATATGGGCGTCCCAGCAGCAATGTACTGGGCAACAGACTTCAGCGTCTCGATAGGAGAAGAGGAGCGCGAGCGAACAACACAACCATCAGGAGAGCGATGGACGTCGGCCCGCACAGTCAGGCGGCGTGGAGAGCCAAGAGACGGAGGAGAATGACAGGAAGGAGAACTAGGAGAGGAAAAAGAAGACACAGGAGACGTGACAGACTGGTTAGAAAGAAGGGGAGCCCTAGACAGAGAACCAGGAGGGGGACCCTTCGGAACAGAATGGGGGGAAACAGGGGAGGTGGTGGTGGGCGTGTCCGGGTCTAAGGCTCGGAAACGGTTGAGAGACTGAGGAAAGCGGGAAGGACGAGGAGAGGAAGGGCGCACTACATGAGCATAGGAGACACCAGCGAAAGAGGGGAGACGATGAACCTGGCGCCGAGCCTCAGGAAAAGACAAACGATCCCGATGCTTCAAGTTGAGGTCGGCCGCCTCAAGTTTGTAACGAATACACACACGGGAAAAGAAAGGGTGGGCCTCACCGCAATTGAGGCAGCGGGCCTGGGGAGAAGTGCACTCCAACTTAGTGACCCTCGCTTCCAGACAGGGGACAGAGAGAAACAGGACTAGAGCATTTGAGGGTACCATGCCCAAACCTCCAACACTTGTTGCAGAGCCGAGGAGATGGAATATACTCCTGGACGGAGCATCTGGCACCAGCAAGAATGACAGAGGGCGGAAGGGTCCTACCATCAAAGATAACCTTTACAACCCGAAGGGGCAGTTGGCGATGACCACGAGGGGGACGAGTAAACGTATTCACCTGGAGGATAGAATGACCCTGGGCCTCGAGGATATGCTTGATATCCTCGTGGCAGTCCTTGAGATCCCTAATACCGGTCGCAACTTGGTGCGGGAGGAGAACAGTGCCAACACTGGCATTCAACCGAGCGTTCTTAGAGACCCCGAACAGGGGTCTCGCCAAGGCAGGATAACGCGGCCAAGCGGGTAGCCACATCCTGAGAAGGAGCAGCAACGACACGGGTACCAAGGCGAGTGGGGTTGAAGGTGACAGAGGCATCCACGGAATCGACAAGATGCCTATGAAGGGAAAAATCGTCAGGAGTTCAATCCAAAGGTTGGAGGTCAAAGTACTTAGTCCACGTAGCAGGACCAAGCAAAGCATGGAACGAAGTAGGATGGGAAGGGAGCGGCCGAGGCGGGGACGGCGATGAGAACCCTTAGAGAGAGACGGGTCGAAAGGTGCAGTAGTCACAAGAAGAGATGGAGCCGTGCAAGGGGACGAGACGGTCACCACAGCAGGCTTGGGGCTCGACCCAACCACAGAGGAGGGAGAGGAGCAGGGAGGAAGAGTCCGGTCTGGGCCTAAACTAGGTCCTGTAGCAGGAGCTACAAATCCTGGTCTTCCAGGACGGTCTGACTCAGGGGCCTGGTCGCCCACCCTATGAGCCTGGGTTAGAGAAGTAAAGTCGTCATCCATACAGCAGACCAATATATAAGGGATGGGACCTGAACCAAGGGATACCACCTACCAGGGCAGCCAGGGAGGCCGAGCGCGGGCCAGTGCAGGAAGGGTGTATCGTCCCCAGCGGTGCTCCCCCTTTTCAACAGGCGAGTTCTACTACTTCGTTCATTCTCCCACACTGGTGCTAAGACCCCAGTCCCCCTATCGCGCCAGCCTGGACACCCAATCATCCACTCAGGGCGGCCTCTCACAGGCGACCCCTCCAACGGGTGGTCTGATGGCTCACAAGGCCCGTACATGGTGCCCTTCAGCACGTTCACCACCCATAGAGGGGGCAGGAGAGGGGGCACAGGCAACCCACACCGGTCCCAAGGTGGTGTAGGTGAGCCCCTCACCACGGCAAGGAGGCACCACGGAGGGGTGGCTAACATAAGATTCCTTTAGAAACTTGTGTAAGGAATCTTTCAGAACTTTGTATACCACCTATGTCAGACCAATCCTGAAGTATGTGGGCTCCACCATGGAGTCCATTTCCTGTCAATCATGAAACTAAACTGGAAAAAGTTCAAAGGTTTCCCACCAGACTAGTACCCGAACGATACGGGCACCCGTACCCGAGGGGGATGTGCTACGAGGAGAGACTACTGGAATTAAACCTCGTCACTGGGAGACAGAAGAGTTAGAGGGGACATGATCACCACATGAAAGATTCTCAGGAATTGATAGGGTAAATTAAGACAGACTATTTACCACAATGGGCACACGAACTAGGGGACACAGGTGGAAATTGAGTGCCCAAATGAGCCATAGACACGTTAGAATTAAATTTTTTCAGTGTCAGTAGTAGACAAATGGAATGCATTAGGCAGTGATGTGGTGGAGGCTGACAACATACACAGCTTCAAGTGTAGATATGATAGTCCAGTATGCTCCGGAACCTGTACATTAGTTGATTGACAGTTGAGAGGCGGGGCCAAAGAACTAAGAGTTCAACGCCAGCAAGTACAATTAGGTAAGTACACTCTCGCTCTCTCTCAAAAATTCTAAACCGCCACCATTGACATGTTTGATTACATATCAAAAGGCAATCCAAACAGCTAGACCAATGAATGGTCAATATGGTTACATTTATATCACATACATGTTCAGTCGCTTGATGAACTTGAGCCACAATAACAAAATTAAATGTGGTATTATATATTTGTTTTGAACTATTTATATGTTATACTAGAGCCTGAGTGAAGCGGTGGTGGGTGTGGTGCAGTAGGACGGGGAAGGGGGAAAGTTGCAGGGGCATGGAGGCAGGCATGGGGGACTCCAGAATGCTACACCACAACAGGGACGCAAGTTTGCTGAAGTCTTCCTACTCGTCCCCTCCGGAGCACAGGGAAGACGTTTGGAATGGGCACATTCATTGCTAAAAGTGTTTTCATCTCTTGCATAATTTGCAAAAAATCACATTTCAAAAGATTAATCTTACTCAATAGCCCTGGGTGATGCACCTGAGCAGCTATTTCAGTGTGTAAGGTCAGCACACAAAGGTGTGCCAGTTAATACCACCATCTCGACCAAGACTTGTGTGTCAGGGCAGAACAAGACCACCTCAAAGGGTGAATGTCATCACCACCTTTAAGTGGTGTGAGGTAGGAGAGGGGCGAAGGCTTCAACACCTTGCCTGCTCAACCTCCACTGGACACAGCTCCTTAGCAATAGGTCTATTGGTTACACTTACAACTAAGGCTTGCCTAATAACTACATCTTTTCCATAAAATTTCTTCAATCTAGATTCGTTTGCACAAAATTCAGTGAAGAAAATGTACTGAAAGAAAAGGAAGAGAAAGTTTCACAAAAGTTACAGATTTGAATAACACATCTTTTTGTATTTTCTTAACTTTGGAAGTGCCTTAACTCTAGATAGTGGTTGGGGCAACAGCAATCACAGAAAATATCAAAAGTTCATATTTCTGGTACTGCTGTGGCTGCCCCACCAACGTCAGGGCCTAAACTAAGAAAGCGAGTTAACTCCCTCTCATTTTGAGACGTGAGTGAACGTGATAGTATCGAGAGCTGTGCCAGTGCACCACAAACTGGCCTTGGGGTGGTGCTGCTGGCACAGCCATCAAGAAAACTTTATCCACACCATTCACTGTCTAGCTTCAACAGTGCCGCTGTGCGGTCTACCACAACACAGGTGGGAGTGACAGGCTGGAGTTGAGCTCCCAGTCTTGGCCTCTAGTCTTCTTGCCATAGCATGCTTCTTTTCAGAGTTCCGATGCATGGTGACTTTTCTTTTCAACTCACATGGGCAGAAAGCTGCTAGTTACAACTACACCATTTTGTTTTTCATTACTGGTGACACACACAAAAATCTAGCAGTCATTTTTAAATGTACATATTTTTTCAATACACATTGATGATGTACACAATTATGTCAGGTATATGTGGTCCTTAACACATAAGTCTTACCAAATAAACCTATATTCTTTCAACAGTCCTCTATGTTAGCTGCATCATCTAGCTGTACAGTACACTATTCCCGTTGCCAATTACTTTAAAACACTAGCAAGAATCTTCGTAAAACTCTGCAGACTAATACTAATCATTAGAATAAATCCATTCTCAGTCCCCTTTCTCCCACCACTTTAAAACTTCCACACAACTTGCTCTTCACTGTCACTTTAGCCCAGAAAAAGAACTAAGAAGCCAGTAGGCACAAGTGTGGACTGCATGGGTTGCCAACACTGCCCGGTGTGAGCATGGCTCCGGTGTAAGCACACACATTAGGAACATCTCATCCCTCCATCATTACAGCTGCCTGGCACAGCCATCACTGCGTTAGACCTTTACCGGAGGTGTTTGTGACTGAATGCACCTCAACATCTCAAATGATTAACCTATGAAGGATAGTTAGATATGGTTTAGTAGGGAAATTACTAGGCCTAGGTGCTCGAACACATTCGTCTAACTGCAGGCCACATGTAGCTAGAAGCGCGGGCTTTTGGAGTCTGTTGTCGACTGGGAGGCAGTATGGAGACATGGCCTGGTGATCTGTGGCCTTGGCACTTATAAGTTGTTTTGTCCTATAAAACTAGGTAATAGGCTTTTTCAATGTGCTTATACTTGAAGTGTAATTGCCATTCAGTTTAGTATTCACCAGTAGAGTGGGAGATTCTTATTAGGGTGTTTTATAGATAGCCTAATGCCACAAGAAACTTCCTACATCCTGAGCAAGTCAAGTGGTGTTTCATTGAGTGTAAGATTGAAGTGGAGCTCATTTTATCTTACCCCGTTTTCTGTGCCTTAGTACAGAGCTGGGAGTTTTATTGGGTGACTAGTTACTCTCAAATTTAATCGCGTCGCTCTCCATAGCATATTTTATGGCAAGTTAGGATTAATGCCAAGGCTTGCTTTTCCACCACTGAATAGTTTCTCTGGGCTTTATCAAACTTCCTGGAAAAAATACTGTGGATCATCCAGTATATCTCTCACTTTTTGAAACAATACTGCCCCCCCCCCCCCGCACCTTAATCACACATCAATAGACAGGATATATGGCTGAACTGCCTGACAGCTGGGAGCCTGACAGTGGAGTGGACAACGCTTTGGATTCGTAGTCCTGAGGGTCCGCATTCGATCCCCAGTGGAGGCAGAGGACAAATGGGCAAATAATTTTTTTCTCTGATGCTTCTGTTCACCTAGTAGTAAATAGGTACCTGGGAGTTACAGCTGCTACGGGCTGCTTCCTGGTGATGTGTAACAAAAAGGATGCGTTCTGTCCCTGAGGGGGACCCTCAGGGACAGAACGGAGGGAAACAGGAGAGGTGGTGGTGGGCGTGTCCGGGTCTAAGGCTAGGAAACGGTTGTGAGACTGAGGAAGGCAGAATGGACGAGGAGAGGAAGAGCGTGCCACGCGAGCATAGGAGACACCAGCGAAAGAGGGCAGACGATGAACTTGGCGCTGAGCCTCAGGAAATAACAAACTGTCCCGGTGCTTCAAGTTGAGGACAGCCGCCTCAAGTTTGTAACGTATACACGTGCGGGAGAAGGTAGGGTGGGCCTCACCACAAGTGAGGCAGCGGGCCTGGGGAGAAGTTGCACTCCAACTTAGTGCCCTCGTCTCCACACATGGGGCAGAGAGAAACAGGACTAGAGCATTTGAGGGCACTATGCCCAAACCTCCAACACTTGTTGCAGAGCCGAGGAGATGGAATATACTCCTGGACGGAGCATCTGGCACCAGCAAGAATGACAGGGCGGAAGGGTCCTACCATCAAAGGTAACCTTTACAACCCGAAGGGGGCAGACGGCGATGACCACGAGGGGGACGAGTAAACGTATCCACCTGGAGGATAGAATGACCCTGGGCCTTGAAGATATGCTTGATATCCTCGTGGCAGTCTTTCAGATTCCTAACACCGGTCGCAACATGGTGCGGGAGGAGAACAGTGCCAACACTGGCATTTAACAGTGTGTGTTCTTTGAAACCCAAACAGGGGTCTCGCCAAGGCAGAATAAGGCCGGCCAGCGAAAGCTGCATCCCGAGAAGGAGAAGCAACGACACGGGTACCAAGACGGGTGGGGTTGAAAGTAAGAGGCATCCACAGAATCCACAAGATCCTATGAATGGAAAAACCGTCAGGAGTTGAATCTAAAGGATGGAGGTCAAAGTACTTAGTCCACGTAGCAGGACCAAACAAAGCATGGTACGAATTAGTATGGAAGGGAGCATACGAGAGCGGCCATGGCTGGGACGGCGATGAGAACCTTCAGAGAAAGACGGGTCAAAAGGCGCAGTAGTCAAAATGAGAGATGGAGCCGTGGAAGGGGACGAGGCGGGTTACCACAGCAGGCTTGGGGCTCGACCCAACCACAGAGGAGGGAGGGGAGCAGGGAGGAAGTGTCCAGTCTGGGCCTAAACCGGGCCCTGTAGTGGGGGCTACAGATCCCGGTCTTCCAGGACAGTCGGACTCGGGGGGCCTGGTCGTCCACCCTATGATCCTGGATAAGAGAAGTCGTGTTGTCATCCATGCAGAAAACAATATAAAAAGTTTGGTACCTGGAACCAAGGGATACCACCTACCAGGGAGGCAGAGCGCGGGCCAGTGCAGGAAGAGTGCGTCGTCCCCAGCGGTGCTCCCCCTTTTCAACAGGGGAGTCCTACTACATCGTCCATTCTCCCACACTGGTGCTAAGACCCCCATTCCCTCTATTGCCCCAGCATGGACACCCAACCATCCACTCAGGGCGGCCCCCTCACAGGCGACCCCTCCAGCGGGTGGTCCAATGGCTCACAAGGTCCCCTACGTGGTGCCCTTCAGCATGTACACCACTCAAAAAAGGGGGCAGGAGAGGGGGGCAAAGGCAACCCACACCAGTCCCTGGGAGGTGTCCGTGAGCCCCCTCACCATGGCAAGGAGGCACCACGGAGGGGAAATAATTACTGAAGCAAACGGTTCTTAGGGATGTCACCCGACAAGTGGCTCATGGGGATAATGCTGACCCTTAAGGGATGACTTCAAGAATTGGCTCCAGGAAGGCTTATAGGTGTCTATTCCTCCTCAGGTCGGCATGGTACCTTCTGATAATCACATACCTGCCAGAAGCAGGATAACTATGTAATCCATTGTAAGGTGCAGCCCACTGTCAACCCCTCTCATCCCTTTACCAGCTTTATCCTACTCCAGGATTTGACGAATTAGTAAAGTTAGTCAAGAAAATAGTACCTACATAGATGATTCAGTGTTGCATTGTGAAGCAGGGATTGTGTTCTCCCTTTTAATAATTCTTTAAGCATCGTGACTATAGATTCTTTAATCCTTCGCAGACTATCGCCTCGAAAGTCCTCGGCGCAGGCTGCAGCCTCGTGGAAAACAGGGAAACAATCCATTTGGGACATCCCGTTAAAATAAATTAAGATATGGGATAAAATTCAAGAGCCTTATCTCCCTTCTGAGGCTGAGAGAATCAGCTAAGTCAACTAGATTTGGCACCCTAGCATACAAGGTGTACATAGTGTATTTTTTATAGTTTTTTGTATAATTATTTTTTTTAATTGATCCAACATTCATGGACATAAACATTGTGTAATGACCCTGCAGGAAATCTAATGGTTTCAGTCTAGACTGTGAGGCGCCGTTAGTTTTAATCACGCCGACCAATCCCTTGCTCAGAAAGACGGTAGAAACTCTCGGAAATGTGCTCTAAAACATGGAGTGCTGCAATATTCTTGTGAAATGAGCCTGTGTTGGACCAGAGGAAGAAAGAGATGTAACGCTTCCTCAAGCGTTTGAAAGCTATTTTGCATATAAATATTTAAATGAAAAATGTAACTTTAACGTGCAGCATTTATGACACACTGATCTACAATTTTACGGTTAGTTTGCATATCGCCTTCGTACAATTTTCTTTTACATTAAAATACAACGTATGCAGTATATACATACAATTTATGTCGAGATTAACAGAAGCCATACGCAAGATAGCACAACAATACTCTCACACCCAAGAAAATATTATATACCCAAACAACCGACAAGAACAGTGAACCTCACAGGCCCTGGAAGCTACCCCCCCCCCCCCCCAAGCCCCACAGTTACGATAGTTCCCAGTTAATCATACAACACAATACATGTATACAGAAATGTGTACAAAGTAAACGGAAATCCCATCAGCATGAGAGAAAAGTAATATGAAAAATACAACAAACAATGCAACATACACATAATAGGGCAACATGTGACACACAATGGAGGCCACAGAACAACCTCCACACACACAAAAGGAATATCTCGAGTCACTACACACAGGCAAGCGTTCTACAGATCACCCATGACAACAGTGAATACATAAATATGAAACAATACGATCGCATAAAAGCATAATAATGGACACAGAGGAGACGGAAAACAACGAAACACACACACAGGCATCCGTAAGACTTATTGTATGAACACAGTCACACAAGATGAACATTTCGGTCAATAAAACCAATGAAGAGGAATCTCCACAGGCACACCAGCTGGCAGACGACCAGCATCCATAACTCCACAAGGGCCTCCTGGAGCATAACCTCCTGGCTCAGAGGCATCTGAGCCTTCCCATCAGAGGAAGCACTTCGCCCACAACCACCTGCACAACCCGTGCCAAACCATCAGCAGCTCAATTCTGCAAACCAACATGCCCATCGACCTTCCTATATCCCATACAATGCCTCAAACTACACATAGGCATAGTAGAGCATCCCATCCGTACCTACCATTGAGTAGGAGTAAACCAGACAAACATGGACCCTTACCTCGCCTTCTACCCCCTCCGCCCCCTTAAGCTGGATCTGTAGAAACTGCCATACACCCTATTATAACGTGCCTGCACTTGCACCCCTTCAACATTATCACTCGACCCATTTAATTCAGCTTTACACGGAGATCTCGCAGTGTGTATCCAATCTACTATTTATCAGCGAATGCAGATGAATCAATGCATCCTGCGGTACTTTGAGGCCAAACATCTTGGCCACCCGCCTCGTCTTCAGATATGGAAAACATTCTCGATTCCTCCTTACAGCAATCTCATCACTTAATCATAAAGAAAATTACCCATATACCCGAAGTCATCGAGCCACATCCTCACATTTCATCAAGCTACAGTTCAGTTACAACCGCCACTCCCCCGACTGAACTTGACTCCAAACCACCACTTAATCTACAATCATGCAATTGTTAGAGAAGCTACGACATTAAGACACAGGAGCCAGTACCACCATGCAACCAATGAACGCAGTTTATCCAACCGGGAACTGGCATCCCTGAACCCAGAACAATTCAATATCTTGAAAAGAGCACGAAAGAGAGGTTCTTCCTTCACTGCTACAGGCCAACACAGCATGCACACAATAAAACTTAACCGCATCCCTGAGACCTTAACACTATTATCATGCCTCATTAGGACCATAACATAACTGGAGAAAACTCTTCCCTTCTATACACCTGGTAAACCCTGGAGGCGCACAGAACTTAACTTGGTAACGCATCAAAGATCCGCAAGACACACCCGAGCACGAATGTGACCCACACCATCCGGCTCTTTGTGTAAAACACGAACCGGAGCCAATTTTTCAGTGAGTCCAGGTGCCACCTTTCAACAGTCTTTGTGATTAAACAATACCTGATGTGATTTTCAACTCGATTTCTTCGATTGCTTAATCCCAGAGTCTTTCAACAGCCTTTGGGATTAAACAATACTGTGTGATTAAAAGGGCACAAACATCACATCAGTTTTATGTCTGCTTTCGTTGCCATGATATCATAACTGCTTCGTCTGATAACACAGCCCATTCACATTGAGAATGGCAAAAGAGAAAATACGAAACCTTTTAACTCAAAAGGATTGAGACAAAACAGTCTTTTATTATCACCCACCTCGCTAACAACTTCCCAAGGTGGGTACACATATCTCATCCCCTGGGCAAGGGGGCCCCAAAGAGGTTCCAATCTTCCACCACTGACATGAGGAGCCTCACTACCTACAGAACCACTAGCAGCTCACGTCCGAGGTAAGCGCAACCTTTACACCACATCCAGCTATTACCTGCAGGTCAAGAACATCGTCAACGATGTTTACACCACACCTCACTCTCTGCATCCGTATCAGATTGCCTTTACACAAACTCGACTGGCCTTTGACTCGAGTTCGAAGATTGTCACGAGCACTAGCCGACGGCGATCCCACTCGTGCTACGAACTATGAACAGGGATGCGACCCACTGGAGTAGGTGGGATTGGAATAACCGCCAGTACCCACTGCACAATCAGATCACTTTCACTGGCGTCACAAGGCTCCACTGCACTACCTCTAGGACGCATCACCTCGCATGGAATTCACCCCACACATCACGTCATCGACCACACCCTCATTTATTGTTTGTCGGAGGAACCACAGCTTTCACACTCCACACCACCCAGAAGCAATGGGGTTGCTACACCAGGAGCACGCACATGCACAGGGACCCAGCCAGGAATGCCATCACCACCTGCTGCATCACTGACGCTGGAGCCATCACTGGTACTTCTCCGGGGAGGAAGGGAAGAAATGTTCTCCATAAATGTTCCCCCTGTCCACAGGCCCCTCACGGCAAGCAGCGACATGTTTATTCTGGAATTTCAACTTATAGCATGTACATGGCTGCCCAGCATAAATAGTGTAGGCTGTAACCTGTCAACAACTTGAAAGAGGAAATATTTCTCACCAACTACACACGGTTTGAGTACCATTTAATAAAACCCTGGCTAGTCCAGAAGTAAACATTCTTTCCTGTGCACCAACAACTTGACAACATCGATAGAATTACCTCTTTAGCCATCTCGAAAGCCGCATCATGTACCAACAAGAGAACTTTTGCTAACATAATAGATCTTCACCTCGTCCTGCCCATGAGGTAGAGGGAACGTCTGGTCCTCGTACATGGTCACAAACAATACAAAAACGTCGCTCAATTTAATTTTAAGTGTTACAAAGCCAGACATTACCCATTATACTCCAAGCAGGTTTTGTGAACAGTTTTTTTGTGCAGCACATCCTCTAAATGTCGATCCCACAACAACATAATAATTCACTTCATTAGTGAACTCCAGGCCAGGAAACTCAGACCACCTCCGTGGAGAAGAGGAAGCACTAGTGATGGAACGCCCGGACCACGACCCCTGAAGAGGACAGCGGCGAGGAAAGAGAAAGCGGGGACAACCAATCCATGCAGTCAATCGCCAAATCAGGAGAGCGATTATTCACATCCACAGTTATGGCTGGCTGGTCGCTCAGGTGTTGGTCCCCAGTTGCCTACCAAGGCGTGGAGTGTGGTGGTTGGGTGTCAGTTCTGTGGCCCATGTGGTACTCTGCTGTACAGATTTCCTTTACGATGGGGTCGTTAAGACGTATCTGAAACAGACATCTTTCACTGGACTAGAATTTTCAACGTCACATGACGATACGACGCTTGGTATTGTGCTGGTGGAGGTGGACTGGGTGAAGTTCACTGATCTAGTAGGCGTGCAGCTAGTTAAAGACCGACGTATGTTGGTGAAATTTATTCGGCTAGATATGTTCCGGAAGTTCCTTGAGTGGTGTGAGGGTTGCTCTTTCCGTATGTCAGGGTGTGCTGGCACAGTAAGAGTGGTAAACTTGAGTGTGACCTTTTATATATGTGCCAGTGAATGGTGCACTGTTTGAAATAACAGATGGGTTGTTGACCAGGATGTTTGGGTAGTTCGTGAAGGTGTTAAACGAGAGGTGGAATAAAGTTTCAGCGGGCTTTTGTAAGGGAATGCTTGCTGGCATCCTGGATGCTGACAGTCCCAGATCCTTCTCCAATACCATCTTCGTTTTCTCTGATGGGGTTTATGGTCCGAAGTATGTATTCGGGTCAGCCCTGTATCTGTTATCGCTGTGGTCTGCAGGGTTACCTGGTGGCAGCTTGCTTAGTGAAGGTGGCTGAACATGTCAATATCTTCAGGGATGGTGATTTTTCTGCTTCTCCGAACCCAGTGGAATTCTGCAGAAGTATTGACTGATGGTGGTGGTGGTCCGCTTCTCAGCTTGCTAGACACTTGTCTGCGTCTGTCTGTGAGGCTTGCGAGGAGCCGGTGGAGTGTCCTGTGCAACTAGGAGCTGCCGAATGGCCGGTGTATGAGGCTTCATCTGCTGGGCTGTGTGTAGTGCAGACTATGCCAGTGAAGATTCACAGTTGTGCACAGTGTACCGCCTCCTGTGGTGAAAGTACCAGCTCCCCAGGAGGTGTCCACATCTGCTTTGGAGAGCGGTTCTAGTGCACTTGCTCCACTTGTGGGGTCTCTGGACGTGGGGGGGGGGGGGTTTTCCCCCTCATCTCGGAGGTTTCTCTAGCTCCTTCTCCAATAGTGGGTGTGAGTCCCTTTCGACTCGCTTACAGGACCTTTCGCGTCCAACTGAGCTGGTCACTCAGCAGAAACACAGGAATGGCACCGACAGGTCATGGTGCCTTGGTGGTAAGGACACAATGGAGATAAAGGGTGGGGTTGATGAGGCGTTAGTTGTCGAGGAGCGGGAGCGGGGTGAGATGGCTCCTTTGCCGGTGCCTGCCAGTGGGGCCCCCCACAGAGGTGGGGATTCGATGACCTTGGTGTTGGGGGGGGGGGGGTGCAGGGCAGGATTTACGTCTGGTATTGGAAAAGGGAAAAATTGATATTGATGGTATTAATGATGGGAATTCCCCGTTGTCAGACATCGCTGAGCATCGGAAAGTCGTTTCCATAAAGATTGATCATATATTCGTGAACCTGCTGCCGCGAGCTGGTGGGTGTAAAAAAGGTAGCTCTGTGTCTGTGTGTGTGTGTGTGTGTACTCACCTAGTTGTACTCACCTAGTTGTGTCTGCAGGATCGAGCATTGACTCTTGGATCCTGCCTTTCGAGCATCGGTTGTTTACAGCAATGACTCCTGTCCCATTTCCCTATCATACCTGGTTTTAAAATTATGAATAGTATTTGTTTCCACAACCTGTTCCTGAAGTGCATTCCATTTCCCCACTACTCTCACGCTAAAAGAAAACTTCCTAACATCTCTGTGACTCATCTGAGTTTCAAGCTTCCATCCATGTCCTCTCGTTCTGTTACTATTCCGTGTGAACATTTCGTCTATGTCCACTCTGTCAATCCCTCTGAGTATCTTACACGTTCCTATCATGTCCCCCCTCTCCCTTCTTCTTTCTAGTGTCGTAAGGCACAGTTCCCTCAGGCGCTCCTCATACCCCATCCCTCGTAGCTCTGGGACGAGTCTCGTTGCAAACCTCTGAACCTTTTCCAGTTTCATTATATGCTTCTTCAGATGGGGACTCCATGATGAGGCGGCATACTCTAAGACTGGCCTTACGTAGGCAGTGTAAAGCGCCCTAAATGCCTCCTTAAATGTGTGTGTGTGTGTGTGTGTGTACTCACCTAGTTGTGTTTGCGGGGGTTGAGCTCTGGCTCTTTGGTCCTGCCTCTCAACCGTCAATCAACAGGTGTACAGATTCCTGAGCCTATCGGGCTCTGTCATATCTACACTTGAAACTGTGTATGGAGTCAGCCTCCACCACATCACTTCCTAATGCATTCCATTTGTCAACCACTCTGACACTAAAAAAGTTCTTTCTAATATCTCTGTGGCTCATTTGAGCACTCAGTTTCCACCTGTGTCCCCTTGTGCGTGTTCCCCTTGTGTTAAATAGACTGTCTTTATCTACCCTATCAATCCCCTTCTGAATCTTGAATGTGGTGATCATGTCCCCCCTAACTCTTCTGTCTTCAAACGAAGTGAGGTTTAATTCCCGTAGTCTCTCCTCGTAGCTCATACCTCTCAGCTCGGGTACTAGTCTGGTGGCAAACCTTTGAACCTTTTCCGGTTTAGTCTTATCCTTGACTAGATATGGACTCCATGCTGGGGCTGCATACTCCAGGATTGGCCTGACATATGTGGTATACAAAGTACTGAATGATTCTTTACACAAGTTTCTGAATGCCGTTCGTATGTTGGCCAGCCTGGCATATGCTGCTGATGTTATCCGCTTGATATGTGCTGCAGGAGACAGGTCTGGCGTGATATCAACCCCCAAGTCTTTTTCCTTCTCTGGCTCCTGAAGAATTTCCTCTCCCAGATGATACCTTGTATCTGGCCTCCTGCTCCCTACACCTATCTTCATTACATTACCTTTGGTTGGGTTAAACTCTAACAACCATTTGTTCGACCATTCCTTCAGCTTGTCTAGGTCTTCTTGAAGCCTCAAACAGTCCTCTTCTGTTTTAATCCTTCTCATAATTTTAGCATCGTCCGCAAACATTGAGAGAAATGAATCGATACCCTCTGGGAGATCATTTACATATATCAGAAACGTGTGTGTGTGTGGGGGGGGGGGGGTGGCGTCGTCTCATTGGATTTTTTTTTACTTGTGTATTTTATTATTAATTATTTGTAAAGGTTTCTGACGTTACCGTAATCTGGTACGCTTGGTTACTGGGATACCTTTCGGGCCTTTGTATTATATGCATTTTTTTTCCTTTCTGTTAATGTTTTCCTGTTTTTATATTATATTATTCCTTGGGTTGTTTTTACCTTGTGTGCTGTTTTTCATATTGTGTTATGCTCGGTACTTGTTCCTCGTGTATGTGTTTAGTTTTGCTTTCCTCGTCTTCGCTTTGTTGCAGGGTACTATAGTGTGAATTCTCCAGGTAATTATAGGTATCCCGTGTTGTGTGTTATGATGTTCCATTTGGTATATTGTCCTTGTATGGTTGTGCATTTTACATTATCCATAAAGCAATGTTTTGATATCACTGAGTATTATATTGTTGAAGTGGTGTATTTTAGTTTTTCTTCTATCTTTACTTGTATTTGTGTGCATGGAGTTGTACCCTGGTGAGTGTCTGTATTGCACTGGTGTTTTATATTTCTGTACTGGTGTGTGTTTATGTATTGGTTTGGTGTATTTTCTTATTATTGTGGTGTTCTGGTGGTGATGCATCCCGAGGTGTTACACTGTTATGGTGCTTCTTTACCTTGCCTTTGAATTGTATTTGTCGTTTTATAATAGACAAGAAAAAAACAACCACATCCTCACTCAGAGGCAGTTATCACCGGACCCACATAATGGTCTTTGGATATGTGAGGATGGTGCATGTTAAGTGGGAAGATATCACATGCTTCTGACTTGCCTGGTACACCTATCGGGTCGTTGTCTGTCACAAGAGCTCGGGGGCATGTGGTGCAACAGGTATATATAAAATGTTTATGTACTTGCAATTTGTTTACAAACATACTTTAAAAGGGTGAATTGTTGTTTCAGGTGTGAGGGAATCTGGGTCATGTCCACCGTCCCTTCATCATTGCCAGTGCTGGTGAAGCAGCTCCTGATGCAGCACGCGAGACGACAGGTCATCTACATCATCCCTTTATCATTGCCAGTGCTGGTGAAGCAGCTCCTGATGCAGCACGAGGGACTATTGGTCATGTCCTCCGTACTTATAGCTGTTATTTACTAAAGACTTGATTTAACAAGAAAACCTTGCGTAATAAGTTCATTACGTATTTGTAAAGATCATTAAGGTTGAAAAGTTAACGTGAAGTGAAGACTAGGCAAATATGAACATTAAAGGCGTGTCGTTCTTGATGTGACAACACCAGTGACTTGGCTTCACATTTCTTTCGTGCCCTCTCACTCCTTCCTCCTCCATTCCAAAAAAAAAAAAAAAAAAAAAAAAAAAAAAAAAAAAAAAAAAAAATTAGGCACTGGTACATCATTAAATCAAAACTGGGCTGTGTGTACCTGGGGGCTGTGTGTACCTGTGGAATAGAATGACAACGCATGAGATTGTAGTGAGAAGTACTTCTTCTGATGTAAATATGTGGACGATTTTATGCTGTCAGCTGTTGAATTTGTGTGGTACGTTCTTCTAGATTTGCAGATCCATATTTAAATATATAGCTACCCAGGAAGAATTGAGTAAATGTGTGTTCTTACCAGTTAGATTTGAGTTATTAATATACTTACCCATCAGTGTCTATGGGGAGAATGAGATTTTACCCCATATGCCCCAAACCAGTTAATGCTCTTATTAAACATAAATTATGAAGCCTCTCAGATTACCGTTGCATTTACCAGTAGCTACATTCCTTCCCTGCCTATAAGCCACATACGTCCACTCTGTACATAGCTTAGAAGCCTCATAGTTTTATTTGGAAAGGTTATAGAGGAGGAATAAACCAAGAAAATTTAATTATGGCGGTTTTAAATTCGATGGGCGATGATTGTTAGCCTCTACACCTGCAGGCCCCCTCCCTGTCCAGCTTGTTGTTGCCGTGAGAGGGCTTGGTGGGCGGCTGCCAGTATGTGATGCTCCTTGGGACACTCCTCTGTCCTTTTGTAGCCTTGTGCTCCTGCTGCTGGCCTCTAATTATGCTGGACAACTGTTCCTTTTTCTCATTTCGTTTTGTTTTCCCTCTTCTCCTTTCTCTTTGTCTTGTGGACTTCTTCTATTTTGATGCCCAGGTGTTTGAGGAGGCATACTCTTGTTCCCGTAGTACTGTAGTACCCGACATCGAGAGCAAGGGAGACCCTTTTATTGTCAATCCCCCTTTTCGTCACTGAACCCGATCTCGAAGGACTGACAGTTCTTAAAGTTTCGTTTGTGAGATGTATACTCACAACGCACCCATAGGGGGAGCACCAGCATGATTGGCGATAGCTTCTTGTTAGGTTTCCTGCCTCTAATTGTGGTTCCAGGGTGGGTGTGGGGGCACATTCGTGAATGAGTCTCTCTCGTTGTATGTCTAATTCTGTTCCGCTTATACCTTCTCAGGCTTGTGTGGTGGGCAACAAGCCCCCGATTCAGACAGTGTTGGAAGATCGGGCTCTGAACCCCCCCCCCCCCCCCCCCAACTATATTGGGGCCCGACCTTGCTCTGCCTTTGACCCTCCTGACTACTCCCCTCAGCTCCCATCCCTCCTATGTGGTTGGGTCGAGCCACAAGCTCCCAGTGGTGATCACCTCGTCCACTGGCACGGCTCAGTCTCTTGTTGTGACTACTGTGCCTTTTAACCCATCTCTCCTGGGGGTTCTCAACGCCGTCCACGCCACGGCTGAACTCTCACGATCCCTTCTCGTAGATGCGTATCAAGCCTTGTTTGGTCCCGCTTCATGGGCCAAGTACTTTCATCTACTCCCTCTGGATTCCTCACCTCCTGACGATTTCTCCATACGCATCTAGTTGATTCCGTAGATGCCTCTGTTACTTTCAACCCCGCCCGTCTCGGTATGTGTCGTTGCTGCTGCTCCTCAGGATGCAGGCACCTGCTTGGCCGCCTTATCCTGCCTTGGCGAGACCCCTGTTCGGGTCTCTTAAGAACGCTCGGTTGAATGCCAGGGTTGGCACTGTTCTCCTCCCACCCCATGTTGCGACCGGTATTAGGAATCTACAGGCCTGCCACGAAGATATTCGGCATATTCTCGAAGCCCAGGGCCATTCTGTCCTCCTGGTGAACACGTTAACTCGTCCCCCTCGTGGTCCTCGCCGTCAGTCCCTTCGGGTTGTAAAGATTATCTTTGATTGTAAGACCCTTCCGCCCTCTGTCATTCTTGCTGGTGCCAAGTGCTCCGTCCAGGAGTACATTCCCTCTCCTCGGCTCTGTAATAAGTGCTAGAGGTTTGGGCATGGTGCCCTCCGATGCTCTGGTACTGTCTCGCTCGCTGTCCCATGTGTAGGGACGAAGGTCACTCTAAGTAGGAGTGTACTTCGGTCCAGGCTCACTGCCTCAATTGCACCGATCATAGCTTCAAGTTCTGTGTCCAAGACTTGTGCTATGACTTTCACTCGGAAGCGTGTCATTCTTCGTCCCTCACATTATGGACATCCCCTTGTGTACAAGGATTCCGCTAAGATTCTGTGGTTAATCTTTGTCACTCATTTGTCTTGGTCAGGTCATCTCTCTCTCCTCCATGCTGAATGCTTTAAGGCCCTTTCCCTCCTTAAGGTTTTGTCCCATACTTCTTGGGGTCGGATAGGCGTACGTTCCTGTCCTTACATTCCTCACTCGTCTTGTCTAAACTCGATTATGGTTGCCCTGCTTACTCGTCCGCTTCTCCTCCTCTTCGCTGTCTTGATGCTTTCCACCATGCTGGGTTGCGCCTCAGCTCTGATGCCTTTTGTTCGACTCCCTCCCTCAGCTTTATATGTTGACACTGGATGCCTATCTCTCCAGGACCGCCGTGATCGCGACTGTCTTCGCTAACTGGTGCGGTCCTCGCAACATCCTCCCTCTCGCCTCTTTCGTGCTTTGACTTTTACCCCCTCCTGTAGTTAGTGTTCCTCTTCACAACCTCCCTCTTTCTGTCTGGCTATCTCGCTTACAGGTCTCTTTCCATTCGTCTCATATTTCTCAAAGTATTGTTCCTTCCTTGCCCCCGTGGAGGGTCCCCATTCCGACGTTTTGTACGTCCTTGACTCGCCTTATTAAAGCTTTTACTCCTCCTACAGTTCTGAAACGCCTTTTTCTTAAGCACTTTTCTTCACACTGTCGCTCAGTTTCCATCTTCACCGTTCGGTGTAAGTCCGCGGACGGTGTGGGCTACTCCATTGTTTTTCCTGACCGCATTTGTGTGTGTCCTTTCTTCGGAGACTAGGATCTTCACAGCGGAGCTTTATGCTATTCTCCATGCTCTCCGTCCCCTGCTTCCTTGTTGTCAATCCTCCTCTGTGATTGTCGTTGACTCTCGTAGTGCCCTCATGGCTCTCGGGTCCTTTAATCCTGTCCATCCCATAGTCGTCGAGATTCAATATTGGCTGTTTCTTATCTCTAGTACATTTAAGTCCGTAGAGTTTTGCTGGGTTCCCAGCCAGGTTGGTATTTCTTTAAATGAGCGTGAGGATGCTGCCGCTAGGGAGGCTATCCGCTCTTGTCCCATTTCCCGCAAAGGTATTCCTTTTTCCGACTTTTATCATGTTATTCATTCCTCCATCCTTGCCTGTTAGCAGGGTTGTTGGTCTTCTGTTGTTGGTTACAAACTGTGTAATATCAAGCGTTGTGTGTCCACGTGGCCTTCCTCATGCCACCACAACCGGCGGTGGGAAACGGCTCCAGCGCAGTTTCGTCTTGGCCATACTCGCTTCACTCAAGGTCACATAATGGAGCGCCGCTTACCTCCTTATTGTCCAAATTGCGTTGTCCCTCTTACGGTCGTGCATATCCTTCTTGACTGCCTTGACTTCCAGGACGAGCGTGTTTTTTGCTTTCCGACAGCCCCTCGCGGTCACTTGTCCCTCGATAGAATTCTTGGTGAATCGGATACTTTTGATATCGTACGCCATATACGTTTCTGGTTCGTATTGGCATCCTTGGTGATATCTAGCGCCCTCTGATTATTCCGCACATATGATGGTGCTACATAGCCTTCCAGGTTTGGTGCCTTCTTTTTGATAATTACTTACTTGCGGCCTCTCAGTTTCCAGCTGCAGATTTCTTTCAAGAAAACATATTCTAATCAACTTCTTGGTGTTAATAATTTAATGGCAACGAGACTTCACAGGAGGTAAGGTTCGTAACAGCTGTCACGCAGTACATTTCTACTGGCATGCTTGTATCTCATTCAGAAGCATAAACCTGTCTTCTCCTCAGCTGGAAAGAAGGCTTCAGTCGGTCTCCAGCTTTCCACCTCCTGTACTGCCCTGCCTCTATTTCTGTAGTGGTGTCGACTGACCCCCTGCTTTGAGATTCTCATGAGCCTTGAATCTCCCACTGACGCAGAACCATCTTATCGAATGATCCCGATGGGCAATTGCCCCGGGGGCCCCACGACCCCACGAGCATAGGGGCTCCCACGAACATAAGACATGTTCATTATGGAAGCAGAATGTTTAAATATTTGTCTTGTTGCAAGCACACTTATAACCCTACATCCTAGTGTGGACTAAATACTAAATATTTAGGATATATATTTCCAAGTGAATAATCCCTTCAGCAGAAATGAATCGTAATGTTTTGGGTGAAGCGCAAAAGAGGAAGAGAGCTGCCAAGAAGAAAATGGGAAACCTTTAAAATTAAAATCGTGGCTCAGTACAGGTGTAACGGCAGCCACTCATACCATTCCTTCAGTTATCATTAAGATACAGCATCCACATCTACATCCATTCCTGTGACCACTTATCGAGTTTCAGTAAACATCTATCATTGCCAATTGCTGCTGCTGGTGACATTTTAGAGGAAATGCCCAAATCTGTAACTGTAAAGGAGTTTGCAATCCAAAAGACAGATCCGTTACTACGGAACATTACCCCCTCTTTCCGGCCCGTTGTCGTCATTAGGTGGGCTTGGTGGGCGGCTGCCGGAGTTTTGTGCCTCATGGGACAGTCTTCTGTCCTTTTGTGCCTTTTGTCCTCAGTCTTTTCCTTTCTAATTGTTATTCCCCCCCCCCCCGTTTTTTTTGCCCATCTTGTTTCTTCTTTTGGACATCATCTGTTTTGACGCCCAGGTGTTTGGGGAGGCGAACTCTCTATACCCTAGAACTGTGGTACCCAAGGTCACGAGTAAGGGGATGCTTTTATTGCCGATGCTCCTTTCGTCACTGAAACAGATGCCTACAGACTGGCGGTTCTTAAGGATGCGATTGTGGGGCATATACTCATGATCCACCTCTTGGGGGCCCTGGCAAGACCTGTCTTTTGTTGGGTGTCCTATCCTCCAATTGTGGCTCCGTGGTGGGTACAGAGGCACACTTGTGAATTACCTCTGTATTACCTCTCGTTTTCATGTTGCTGAACACTATTCCACTAATGACTTCTCGGGCTCATGGGGTGAGCGACCAAGCCCACCAGTCACTGTGTTGGAAGACCGGGTTCTGTAGCCCCTGCTACATTGGGGCCCTGACCTAGCTCCTCCTTTGACCCTCCTGAGTAATCCTCTCGCCTCCCCTCCCTCCTTTGTGGTTGGGTCGAGCACCAAGCCCCCAGTGGTGACCACCTCGTCCCCTGGCATGGCTCAGTCTCGTATTGTGACTACTGCGCCTTTTAACCACCTCTCTAGGGGTTCTCAATGCCGTCCACTAAACAACCACAATCGCTCGATCCATTCCCATACAGATGTGTACCAGGCCTTGTTTGGTCCCGCTTCGTGGGCTAAATCCTTTGATCATCTCCGTCTTGATTCCTCACCTCCTGACGAATTCTCCCTCCATAGGCACCTTGTTGATTCCGTAGATGACTGTTACTTTCAACCCCACCCGTCTCCGTACACATGTCATTGCTGCGCCTTCTCAGGATGCAGCCACTTGCTTGGCCGCCTTATCCTGCATTGGCGAGACCACTGTTCAGGTCTCCAAGAATGCTCGGTTGAATGCCAGTGTTGGCACTATTCTCCTCCCACCCCATGTTGCAACTTTGGTTAGGAAACTACAGGACTGCCACGAAGATATTCGGTATATCCTCGAAGCCCAGGGTCATTCTGTCCTCCAGGTAGACACGTTTACTCAACCGCCTCGCGGTCGTCGCCGTCAGCCCCTTCGTGTTGTGAAGATTACCTTTCATGGTAGGACCCTTCCGTCCTCTGTGATTCTTCCTGGTGCCAGGTGCTCTGTCCAGGAGTATATTCCCTCTCCTCGGCTCTGTAATAAGTGCTGGAGGTTTGGGCATGGTGCCCTCCTGTGCTCCAGTACTGTCTCTGTCCCATGTGTGGGGGCGAAGGTCACTCTAAATCGGATTGTACTTCATTCCGGTCTCACTGCTCCAATTGCGGTGAGGCCCAGCCAACCTTCTCCCTACCATGTGTATATTACAAACTTGGGGCAGCCATCCTCAACTTGAAACACAGTGAACGTTTGTCTTTTCCTGAGACGACCTTCGATCCCACCTTCCTCAGTATCACAACCGTTTCCAGGCGTTAGACCCAGACACGCCTACCGCCTTCTCCTCTGTTCCTTTAAGTTCTGTCCTGAAGGGTTCCCCTCATGGTTCTCTGTCTTGGGTTTTCCTTCTTTCTACCCAGTATGTCATGTCTCCTGTGTCGTCTTCCTCGTCTCCCTCCGACTCTCCTTACCATCCTTCTCCATCTTTCAGCTCTAGACACAGCCTGTCTATGCAGGCTGATGTCCATCTTTCTCTGTGGCCATCGTGTTGTTTGCTCGCTTTCTGCTTCTCCTGTTGCCCAGTTCATTGTTGCTGAAACGCCTTTCTCTTTGAGTGAAAAGCGAAAGCCTGGCTCCTCTCCTTCCTTCCCGGCGGGTAAGAAAGCTTTGCTTTCTTCCCCGGGGGCCCCCCTCCCCCACCCGCCCCTTACCTCTGACAATCTCCGTCCATTCCATCCCGTTTCGGTGGTTACGCTCCCTGTTCCTGTTATGGAGGTTTCTTTGGCACCCTAGTCCCTCTCGGTTGCTGCCCTTGCTGAGGGCAGCGGAAACTCCCTGGTTTCTGCCTCTCCTGCTGCCGTCCTTGAGCCTCGGTTGTCCCCCTCTCCTCCTCCTCCTCCGGACCCTGCTCGTCCCTCTCTAGTCGGTCCTCCCGCTCCCTTCCCTCCATCAGTTTACCCATGCCCCCTAACCCTGACTTCACTAATCCTGATCTTCTTTAACGTTCTGTGTTCCTTTTTCTCCCTTGTTACTTCATTGTCCTCTGTCGCTGTCCTTTCTCTTCTTGTCGATGTCTCTTCTTCAATGGAATATTTGCGGGAATTACGCCAATTTCCCTGAACTCCAACTTCTGATCTCCCATTTTTCGCCCTTTTGTATCCTTTTTATCTGTCTCCAGGAGCCGATGCTTGGTGCTCGTCCTGGTCGCTTCCGTGGCTATTACTTTATCTCTTCCCTCCTTCCCCGGCTTTTGCTGGGGCCCGTTCCTCTCCTCCTCTCATGATTCCTTCTGATGTTCCCTTCGTCCCCCTTACTTTTTCCGTCGCCTCTCCAATGTTCTTCTGCACGTGTCTTTGTGCATAAATGATACGCGGTTTGTTCCATTAAACCTCCCCCCAAATGTCCTGCTTTCTCTTCCCGATCTTAAATACCTACTGGAGTTCTCGCCGGAGCCTGTGCTCCTGCTGGGTGATTTCAATTGTTGACATACTCTCTGGGTTGATGTTCTGACAAACACCCAGGGTCGCTTTCTCGAACCGCTCATCCTCTATTCTTACTTGTATCTTCTGAATTCTGGTGAGCCCACTCATTTGGACTCTCAGACTCGCACCCTTTCCTGTCTTGATCTTTCTCTCTGCTCGTCGTCCCTTTACTTGGATTTCATGTGGCGAGTTCTTGATGACCTCCATGGCAGTGACCATTTCTCCATCCTTGTTACCTTTTTCTCTTTTCACCCTCCCCTCTCCTTCTCTAGGTGGCAATTTGCTAAGGCAGACCGGAACCTATTTACCCTCTGTGCTGCCTATCTGACCTCTCCATTCTGCCTCTCCCTTGCGCCCTCTTTTTCTCATAACACCATCTTCGGCACTGCCCTCTGCTCTATTCCTCGCTCTTCCTCTCTGGGACAACGGAAGTGCGTTTCTCTGGTGGAATGTGGATTGTGCTCGGGCTGTCCACTAAGTGTGCAGCCTGGAAGAGACACCGCCGCCGGCAGACGGCTATTTTTTTGTTTCGGAAGGTGAATGCCGGTGGCCTGTAGGGTCATCCGTACAGCTAAGCATGAATGTTTTAAGTCTTGTGTTTCCACCATTACGTCCGAAGCTCATCTGCTGCAGATCTGGAGGTGTGTCCACAAGCGTGAAAGTTTGTTCCCAATGTCTCGCCGGTCCTTCACCTCCGTGGTTCTCTTGTGGAAGACCCATTGCAGATCGCGACCGAACTGGGTTCCCACTTTTCTTCTGTTAGCTCTGGTTCTCATCTTCCTAAATCTTTTCTTCTTCGCAATCGGGTCTGGGAGTCGTCGTCAGTCTCTGAGGACAGGCTCGATGCCGTTGTCATCCCTGTTCGGAAAACAGGGTCTCTTGGGACATCCCCTTAGAACTTTCGCCCTATTGCCCTCACGAGTTGTCTGCAAACTCTTTGAACGTATGGTTAACGTTCGTGTGATTTAGTTCTTAGAACACTATCACCTCGTATCCCCTTCTCAATAAGGTTTTCGCAAATGCCGCAGCACAACAAATGTCCTGGTGGACTTGGATGTTTATATTCGTACTGCTTTTGCTGCTAAGACCTCCGTTGTTGCTGTCCTTATTGACCTGGTAAAGGCTTATGACACCACTTGGTGATATCATATTCTGTCCCAACTTCATTCTTTTGGCCATCGTGTTAATCTCACGTTCTCCAAAGCTTTCTCTCTCATAGTTCCTTTCGAGTGAGGCTTGGTACCATTTTCTCTGCCTCTTTAAAGCAATACGAGGGTGTGCCCCAAGGTAGTGTTCTGAGCACTACTATTTTTCGAGTTGCTGTCAATGGTCTTCTTTCCTCTCTTCCTTCTGGTGCCTTCTCCGCTCTCTGTCGACGATCTTACCCTTTGCTGTCGGGGTGATGATTTGCCTCTCCTTCAACGGGGGCTTCAACTTGCTATTGATGCCGTGTCGGCTTGGGCCACCGATCATGGCTTCAGGTTCTTTACGTCTAAGACTTGTGCTATAACTTTTACTCGGAAGCGTGTCGTTCATCGTCCCTCTTTGTTGGTTTATGGTCAACTCCTTCTGTACAAGGATTCGCTAAGCTTTTGGGGTTAATCTTTGACACTCGTTTCTCTTGGCCGACCCATATCTCTTACCTGCGAGTTGAATGCTCTAATGCCTTTACCCTCCTTAAGGTTTTGTCCCAAACTTCTTGGGGAGTGGATAGGCGCACTCACCTTGCTTTACATTCCTCTCTCGTCCTGTCTAAACTTGATTGTTTGCCCTGCTTACTCGTCTGCTTCTCCTTCTACTCTTCGCTTGTCTTGAACATTATTCCTCTCGCCTCTGTCGTGCTTTAACTTTTGCCCTGTTATGACCACGCATACACCAGTATAATCATACTGAGGCTGGTGTATGATTGTGCTCAAACTGTACAGTTATATTTTGGTAGATAGCCTCGTATCCCTAATATTGTAAGTATGATATAATCCTATGTTCGTCTATTATATAAATTTGTGCATTGACAATGTAAGTCATACACACCCAAGTACATATATTTTAGTATCAAAATGATGTCATGTAATTGTTTATATATATAATTATGAGAAGTCTAGAGTTATAGCAGTAGCCTAATGTTATAGAATTTACAAAACATCTTTGTATGCTTATTGATGTAATGCTACATAAATTCTGTATAGGAACATCATTTCTTATTCCTTAACCAAAATGTATACATTCTTCATCATGGTCCATTCTCCATCATATGGACCATGATGGTTAATTTATACATTTAGGTTTCAGATGTAATACTCACATGTATACTGTGTACTTTCTATTCATGTTTTATTCCTTGCATGTCCTTTGTTATGACATTTACTGATATAATGGCACTGTGATATGTATACCCCCTAGATCTGTTTTTGATACACATGTAGTATATATATATCTTTTATATTCTTGTATTCATACGTACTTCGCGGTTGGACAACGTCTTGAATCCTCCCTCACACCCTTCTCCCTTCCTCCCTTTGACATATCGGTTCGTGCTAGCGTTACCATATCATACCAATACGAATTCTGTGTACATATTTATATTTCTTGATCATTTCTGTAATATATTGAATTCTTATGATATAAGGTTGTGGCTTTTGATCTTGACTGTTGAATACTAAATTAGAAGTTAACGAGTGATTTATGTCTAACTGAGCTAGAGATTTGAAAGTTGGTTAGTTGACTCAGGGAGTTGGTTACAGTGTCGCCTCTTGGCAAGCTAGCCTCAAGGCGCCACTACGATTTCATCCTCTCAAGCGAGCGCGTCTGTCGCGTTTGCGGTCCGAGATTTAGGACCTTATTTTCTGTGTTTTGTTGCTAGGTTGTTTACTATGTATCAGTAACTTATTCAATGGATCTTTACTATTGTTGGTCAACATGTATACCAGGTGGTAGGTGATTTTTATACGTCTTAGTGAGGTGGTGTATTCTAAGGTCGTGAGTAATGCCAAGGGCCTGTAATTGAGATTGTTCCTCATTCCCTATGTTATTGCTTGTGACACCACCGCCAATTTTTGGTATTAGCAGCATAATAGGCGTTAGTGTCCCACTGCGCCTAGGTAGCCTAATGTTGGCTAGTACCGATGTTATGCAGTTTACAGACTTGTTGATTGATCATGCCAGCTGTTGAGAAGCTGGATATAAGAAATAGTGTGTAAGTGTATTGCGAGTACATTCTTTTTATGTTGTGGGTTTATGTTATTACCAGTAAACTGAAATATTGTTAATTAGTCTTTCACTTCCCTAGAAAATTAATTGATATCTGGCTAGGGTATGTTTCCAGTGATGATGTTGTTCCCTTATAATATAGGGGGGATTTTATCTCTCAGACGATAACATACCCCTCCCGTGGTTTCTGTTCATTTTCACCACCTCCCTCTTTCTGTCCAGTTATCTTGCTTAAAGAATTCTTTAAATAAGTATTTATAATGTATCTCCTCGTGTTCCTTCCTTGCCCCCGACGAGTCCCCCTTCCGATGTTTTGAACATCCTTGACTTGCATCACTAAAGCTTTTACCCCTCCTACAGTTCTGAAACGCCTTTTCTTTGAGCACTTTTCTTCGCACACCCACTCTGTTTCCATCTTCACCGATGGGTCAAAGTTTGCAGACGGTGTAGGCTACTGTTGTTTTTTCTGACAACACATGTATGTATCGCCTACCTCTGGAGACTAGCATCTTCACAGCGGAACTTTATGCTGTTCTCTATGCTCTTCGTCTCCTGCTTTCTCGTTGTCAATCTTCCTTTGTAGTTATCGTTGTCTCTCGTAGTGCCCTCCTGGCTCTCGGGTCCTGTAATCCGGTCCATCCAGTGGTTGTCAAGACTCAGCATTGGCTGTTTCTTACTTTCAGTATATTTGTCAGTTGAGTTTTGCCGAGTTCCCAGCCATATTGGTGTGTCTTTAAATGAGCGTGCGGATGCAGCCGCGAAGGAAGCTGTCCGCTCATGTCTATCTCCGGTAAAGGTATTCCTTATTCCGACTTTTACCCAGTTCTTCATTCCTCCATCCTTACCGGTTGGCGGAAATGTTGGTCTTAAGTTACTGGTAACAAACTGCGTACTCTTAAGAGTAGTGTGTACTCCTGGTCGTCGTCCTACCACCGTAACCAGCGATGGGAAACGGCTCTGGCGAGGTTGCATATTGGCCCTACACGTTTAACTCACGGTCACTTAATGGAACGCCACCCTGCTCCTTATCATCCAAATTGCATTGTCCCTCTTACAGTCGTGCATATCCTTGTTGAATGTCCTGACTTCCTGGACGAGCGTGTCTTGTTTTCCGACCAACCCTCGAGGTCGCGTGTCCCTCGATAGAATTCTTGGTGAATCGGATACATTTGATATCGTTCGCCTTATGCGTTTCTGTTCTCGTATTGGTATCTTTGGTGATGTTTGGCGCCATCTAATTGTTCTGCTCATTTGATGGTGCTACATAGCCTTCTCGGTTTGGTTCCTTGTTTTGATAACTACTTACTTACTTGGTGCTTTATCCCAATAGTTGCCTTCCCTTCCTAGAGGGGGCCCTGTGATCATTCTCATTATATTCAGCCGAGATTTTTTCTCCTTCAGATAATAAATTTGTTTATTGAATGTGATTTTAGAATCTATCAACACTCTTAAGATATTGATATTGTGTAACCCACTGAAGGTAATGTCTTGAATGCATACGTGCCTGTCTGGAGTGTTGCCACCTAGTCTCATTCCCTTAGACTTCTGCGCAGATATTTATGGCCATAAAGTGCAGCATTCACTTGTTACTTTATCTAACGCCCCTTGTGCTTTATTTAGCAGTGAAGAAACTGTAATGACTAATGCTACATTATCAGCATAGCTTAAAAATTTACCCATGTGCAAATGTCATGGTAACGAGGTTTTCCATAAGGATGTTAAAGACTAGAACTGAGGACAACCCCTCCTCATGGCGTCCCATTCTCATGCTAGTAGTAGTCCGGCACCAGTCCTTGCAAATTTACTCCGGCATATCGGTGACTAAGGTAATCTCGAATCCATGCTAGCATATTTCTCTTTACCCCTTTTTTAACTAAGGTATGTAAAATTGCTTGTGGGCTTACAAGTTCGAATGCTTTCTCTAAATCAAACAAAATCACAATAGCCAGACATAAGTTAACTGTTCCTAGTAATCTTGCTATACAGTTGGCAGTACCTACCTTCTCTAGTGAAGCTAAATGTGTGTATGCAGGTCTCCAGTCTTCCACAGTAGCCTATTTAAGACCATTCGTTCTGCAATTTTACTAATGCATGATGTTAATGAAATGGGTCTGTAAATAAGATTCTTTCGGCTTAGTAATCGAAATGATGTCTGCTTTCTTCCAAGAGGTCTGTAGTTTGCCTAGCTGCCAAGATGCATTCATAACGCCCAATATCCTTTGTTCTCCAGCAGGACCTGCAAGGGCCATCATTGAGTATGTAATGTTATCAGCACCTGGTGTAGTGTCCATACCACCTTCTTTGGCTCCGATTATTTCTTGTTTGTTGAAGCTAGTCACATTCGTCATTTGTAGCTATTCTCTCATGAATCACTATCAACCTCTTATTTTAACTGTTCTTGCTGCCATCTGATCATTGCAGGAAGCTGATATGAAGCTGCTTTTTCTGCAAATTGGAGAGCAGGAGTCTCCGCCTCCTGAAATGGTTGAATACATACCTGTGGTTGGGCTAGTGAACCTGATATGGTTTTAATGTGACCCCATATCTTGCTAAGACTAAAATGTTCCTTTAGGGTTTGACACCACTCAAACCATCTTGCCTCCTTTTCCTCTCTAGAAACTCTTGTTTCAGATACCACCCGTTCTCGCACTTTCTTATGCACTTATTTACTAAGTCAATATTGACTATGTGATATACTAATTTATTGTGAATATTTTAGTTTATCACATATACACTTATTAAATAAGTCAACATTTTCGATACGAAAGTGCGAGAACGGGTTGTCAGATATCACCGCTCTTAGCAGAGTTCTTCTTTCTGGTGTGGGGTTTCTCTTTAGATGTTTTCTGAAGATATTCACTCTGTGGTTTTGTTCTTTAACATCGTTGCAATAGAACCAATAGTTTTTTCGTTTTGCGTTTCCTGGGATAATGATTGGAACAGCTTTGTTTGCAGCAGCTGCAATTGCCTCCTGGGGTTTGGTATCGTGTATGTTCAAATTCTCAGGTGGTGTGTATGTTGCATATCATGTTTAAAGTTCCTTTTGATATATATGCCAGTTAACCTTTTATAAATTCTACGTAGGTTGTACAGATTGTGTAGAAGGGCATTCTATGTTTAGTGTTGTGTCAGTAGCATAGTGGTTACTGGTGATCACCGGGTCTACCTCCCACTTCGTCTGCTTCTTAAATGTTGTTGAGATTAATGTAAGAAGGGAATCCCCCTTGAATGTGGGTGGGGTTCCCCAGTGTTAAAATGGGTAATTTCAGGTACTTCTCGCAGAGCTGTAGCTAAATGGCGCCCATTTGCATTGGCTGGACCAATCGCACCTAACTTTTGATGACGAGCATTAAAATCTGCAGCAATAATTAAATTTTCATGAGTGGCCTAGGAGGCTTGTAGATGTTGTACATGAGGAGCTCAATATTAGCCATATTCTGTTAATATGTATGGTACTGTTAATACCTCTACTCCATCCCCACATGAAACTGGGTCTATTTTCTTGCTCTGTATGGTGTTTCTGACCAGGGTTATTAATAATCTTTGTCTCCTCTGTTCATACGGTGTAATATATTGCTGATAACCAGCCAATCTCAAAGACTTCGTGGCTGGGAAAAAGTTTCTACCATAACGATTATATCTGCTCTCGTATTGATTGCAGTTTCCTGAAGGGTGTGCTTTTTATTTCAAAGACCTTGCATGTTCTACTGCAGGTATTTATAATGACCAAACGTCGGTTTCGGTTCATGTTGCCTGTTCTAGTAGAACTCATCTTCGAAATCGACGTTTATATTCTTCACCTCGCAGGTGGTGTCGCTGCAAATCGGACTGCACTGACTACTCATGGTCATCCTGTGCATTGTTAAAATCTGTGAATCCCTATTGTCCCCCATTTTGCTGTTGGTATTGCTGCACATCGGACTGCATTGTTTGCTCGTGGCCGTTTCTTGTGTTGTCGGAATCTCTGCATCTCTACCATCCAGTATTTTGATGATGTGGCTATATATCGGGCTGCATTGATTGTTCATGCCCGCCTCTTGTGTTGTTGGAACCTGTACATCTCTTCTGTTCAGTACTTCTTTTTTGGTATTGTTGCATATCAGAATGCATTGGTTGTTGATGTCTGTCTCATGTTTTGTAAGATTCTGTTGAGCTCTAGTGGTCACTGCTACTTGCAGTTGCTTTTGTGAATGTTGGTCGGGTGTCTTGACTTCCCGACTGTTGTTGGTAGTCTGTGTGTCCATGTCGCGTTGTATTTCTTTTTGTGCTTTGTCTTGTCTCAGACTGTCTGTTTCTTGTGTAACTGCGGTCTGCTGCACGATCTTGTCCATTATTAGACAAGTGATTTCTCGAATCTGTTGTGTGGCGTTCTGCGTCATCTGTAGACAATTCATAATGGTCTTTGCCATGATCGTCTCTTTGTTTTTCAGCTGGACCTCGGTAAAACTGTAAAGTGTTGTAGTGTTGAATACGAAAATAATCGTTTTTTGCATTTTTGCTTTTGTATTTCTGCAGCATTATTTTTCTTATTTGGAATTGATAGATTCGGGAAATTCTGTTCTGTGAGAGTAGGTCTGTTGTGGCTGTGCACGAGTGTTCCAGGCGTTGGTGCTAGTGTGTTTTTATCTTGGCCAGAGCTGTCTGCACCTTTTCTATCTGTACAGAGTAGGTTGTGCTCCAAGCATGTTGTTTTCCTCCACAATTTGAACATTTGGCTGTTGTGGTCTGGTTTGCCTTGTGCTTGGCTATTTCAGTCTCTAGTTGGATGCCTCAGGCTATTTGTGACACTTAAAAAACGCAGGGGTTCTGGAACGTATGGTCTCTGTTGGTATATTCCCCAATTAACAAAATTGACTGTTTCTGGCACATGTCTTATGAGTGTCACCAGAACCTAACGTGTTGCTGCTTTGTCTGCTTTTGTGCGGCATCGTTTCTCATTCGGGATTTGCTTGTGTTCTAGTACTGGATCCAGTTGAAAATCGATTGGGTATCCCCTAAAGCATGACTCGTGTGCGTCTTTCTGAAAGGTCCAGCTTTTCCAAGCATACCTGCAGGACTTTTACTTTTTCTAAGTAATTTGCAGTTTGTTGGTAACATTATTACTTCTCATTTCAAGTTGACTGATGGAAAGTTTGAGCTCTGGTTGACCTTTTCCATCGCCGTTATAACTTCTTATGCTCTAGGAACTTGGTCTGTCTACATTGTCTTGAAATTTGGAAGATGTGCAGAGTCTGAGAATGTCTGGTGTGAGATTGGTGATGTCCTCACCTGTCTCATGCCATTGTCCAGTGGCTTGGTTTTTGACACTGGCTTTCTCTCTCTTCGGGACCGCCGTGATCCCTACTGTCTTCGCTATCTTGCACGGTCCTTACAACGTCCTTCCTCTCGCCTCTGTCGTACTTTAACTTTTTCTCCTCCTGTAGCTTCTGTTCCTCTTCGTCTCCCTCTTTCTGTTCGGTTATCTCGCTTACAGGATTCTCTTTCTGTTCGTGTTTCTAATGTTTCTCCTCATATTGTTCCTTCCTTGCCTCCGTGGAGGGTCCCCCTTCCCAAGTTTTGTACGTCCTTGTCTTGTCACTAAAGCCTTTACCCCTCCTATGGTCCTGAAAAGCCTCTTCCTTGAGCACTTTTCTTCACACTACCGCTCTGTTTCCATCTTCACCGATGGGTCTAAGTCTGCGGACGGTGTGGGCTACTGTTGTTTTTCCTGACCGCACTTATGTGTCGCCTCCCTTCGGAGGCTAGCGTCTTTACGGCGGAACTTTATGCTATTCTCCATGCTCTCCGTCTCTTGCTTTCTCATTGTCATTCCTCCTTTGTGGATGTAGTTGATTCTCGTAGTGCCCTGATGGCTCTAGGGTCCTGTAATCCTGTCCATCCGGTGGTCATAGATTCAACATTGGTTGTTTCTTATTTCTAGTAAATTCATATCGGTAGAGTTTTGCTGAGTTCCCAGCCATATTGGTGTCTCTTTGAATGAGTGTGCGGATGCTGCCGCTAAGGAAGCTATCTGTTCTTGTCCCATCTCCCGTAAAGGTCTTCCTTATTCCGACTTTTATTGTTATTCATTCCTCCATCCTTGCCCGTTGGCAGGGTTGTTGGTCCTCTGTAGTTAATAACAAGCTGCGTACTCTCATAGTGACCCCCCATGGCCTTCCTCCTGCCACCGTAACCGGAGGTGGGAAACTACTTTAGCAAGGCTGCGGATTGACCATACTCGCTTAACTCACGGTCACTTAATGGAGCGCCGCCCTGCTCCTTATTGTCCGAATTGCATTGTCCCTATTACAGTTGTGCATCTTCTTGTTGAATGTCTTGACTTCCAGGACGAGCTTGTGTCTTGCTTTCCGACCGTCCCTCCTGGTTGCTTGTCCCTCAATAGAATTCTAGGTGAATCGGTTACTTTTTATACCGCTCGCCTTATGCGTTTTTGTTCTCGTATTGGCATTCTTGGTGATATTTAGCGCCCTCTAATTATTTTGCGCTTTGATGGTGCTACATAGCCTTCCCGGTTTGGTGCCTTCTATTGATAATTACCATACCTTACCGTGTTATCTCAAACTAAGAGGCTCAAAATACTGAAGATGTGTGTAAATATATGGATGAATATGTAAAAGTTAAACAAAATATAAGAAACAGTTTTTTTCTGTTTACATAGTCATAGAAATGATATGAAACAAAGATTTTAAATATTAAAAACGTGAGATTTTTAATGAGACTTTTGGGATGGGGGGTGGACAGCTTGTACTTGATCACCACTAGGGGAGGACAGCTTGTACTTGATCACCACTAGGGATGGACAGCTTGTACTTGATCACCACTAGGGATGGATAGCTTGTACTTGATCACCAATAGGGGTGGACGACATTAAAAAAAAAGTTGACCTCTACCCTAGACCATAAACATATAGGTCAGATGGGATTTTGTCAACAACAATGGCCTGTACCAGGCTCGCACAGCCTCCCAAGCGTACCAAACCTCCCACAACCTTGTAGGCGTGAGGTCCGGTGTTAGTAATTAATCCTGAAATGTTTAGTTTCAACTGACACAAGGTTTTAAGTTAAAAATGATCAGCCAGTTGTGTAAAACAATGTTTTTTGAGAACCTTGGTCAAAAAGACCACGGGTGGTGATTCTTCATTTCCTATTGGTTAACCTTAGCCGAGCTGTAGGGAACGTGGTGATATTAACTGACTTGGTACCAAGTACATTTACTTCTTGATGTACTTTGCATTACTGCACAGTGGTAGAGGTACTTGGTTCCACTTGAGGGTTTTGTGATCTCATTCATGTCTCCTCATAGTATAGAATTATGATGACCCTTATGGCACTTGCTGCAGCTCGTTGATGCCGTGAGGTGGGCTTAGTGGACGGCTGCCGGAGTGTGATGCTCCTTGTCCTCTGTCCTTTTGTAGCCTTGTGCTCCTGCTGCTGTCCTCTCAAATTTTGCTGAACAACTTTTCCTTCTGTTTAGTTTTTCTCCCTCTCTCTTCTCCTATCTGCTTGCCGTTACCTGCCAACCTTTGCGTGTTTTGGTTATTCCTTTGGCCTTCTTCTATTTTGACGCCCGGGTGCTTGAGGAGGCATACTCTTGCACCCGTAGAACTGTAGTACCCAACGTCAAGAGCGAGGGGAACCTTTTATTGTCAATCCCCCTTTAGTCACTGAACTCGATCTCGACGGACTGACGGTTCTTAAGGTGGCGTTTGTGGGGCGTATACTCAAGACGCACCCCTAGGAGGCCCCGGCATGATCGGCGATAGCTTCTTGTTGGGTGTTCTACCTCTAATAATGGCTCCATGGTGGGTGTGGGGGAACATTCGTGAATGAATGTTTATGGTTCGTACCTATGTTGTGTTCTGTTCCTCCTTTACCTTCTCAGGCTCGTGGGGTGGGCGACCAAGCCCCCGAGTCGGTCCGTGTTGGAAGACCGGGCTCTGTAGCCTCCGCTGCATTGGGCCCCAACCATGCTCCTCGTTTGGCCTCTCTGACTACTCCCCTCGGCTCCCCTCCCTTCTCTGTGGTTGGGTTGAGCCCCAAGCCCCAAGTGGTGACTACCTCGTCCGCTGGCACGGCTCCATCTCTAGTTGTAACTACTGCGCCTTTTAACCCCTCTCTCTCTGGGGGTTCTCAATGCCGTCCTAGACACGGCCGCACTGGCTCAATTCCTTCCCGTTCTAATGTCTATCAAGCCTTGTTTGGTCCCGCTTCGTGGGCCAAATAATTTGATCTTCTCCCTCTTGATTCTGCACCTCCTGACGATTTCTCCCTCCATCGACATCTTGTTGATTCCGTGGATGCCTCTATTGCCTTCAACTCTACTCGTCTCGGTACACGTGTCATTGCTGCTCCTTCTCAGGATGCAGCTCCGCTTGGCTGCCTTATCTTGCCTTGGCGAGACCCCTGTTCGGGTCTCAAAGAACGCTCAGTTGAATGCCAGTGTTGATACTATTCTGCTCCCGCCCCATGTTGCGACGGGTGTTAGAGTTCTGCGCGACTGCCACGACGATATTCGTCATATCCTTGATGCCCAGGGCCATTCTGTCCTCCAGATAGATTCGTTTACTCGTCCCCCTCGTGGTCGTCGCCGTCAACCTCTTCGAGTTGTGAAGATCACCTTTGATGGTAGGACCCTTCCATCCTCTGTCATTCTTGCTGGTGCTAGGTGCTCTGTCCAGGAGTATATCCCTTCTCCTCGGCTTTGTAATAAGTGCTGGAGGTTTGGGCATGGTGCCCTCCGCTGCTCTGGGACTGTCTCTCTCTGTCCTTTGTGTGGTGGCGAAGGTCACTCTAAGTCGGAGTGCACTTCTCCCCAAGCTCGCTTCCTCAACTGCGGTGAGGCCCGTCCTACCTTCTCCCGTGCCTGTATCCATTACAAGCTTGAGGCAGCCGTCCTCATCTTGAAGCATCGGGAGCGTTTATCTTTTCCCGAGGTGAGGCGCCTGGTTCGTCGGCTCCCGCCTTATGCTAACGTCTCTTATGCTTGTGTGTTGCGCTCTTCCTCTCCTCATCCTTCCCACCTTCCTCAGACTCTCAACCGTTTCCGGGCCTTGGACCCTGATACGCCCACTGCCCCCTCCTCTGTTCCTTTGAGTTCTGTCCCGAAGGGTCCCCCTCCTGGTCCTCTGTCTGGGGTTCCCCTTCTTTCTACCCGGTCTGTCTTGTCTCCCTCCGATTCTCCTTCCCATCCTTCTCCTCCATCTCTCCCCGCCGCCTGTCGGTGCGGGCGGATGTCCATCGCTCTCCTAACGGCCGTCGTGTGTGCTCACGTTCAGCTTCTCCTGTTGAGACGCTGGAATCCGTTGCCCAGTACGTAGTTGCTGGGACACCTGTCTCTTTGCGTCAGAAGCGAAAGCCTGGCTCCTCTCCTTCCTCCTCCCCGGCGGGTAAGAAGGCTTCACTCTCTTCCTCGGCCCCTCCTACTGGCTCTATTGCTCCTTCCCTTCCCATTTCAGTGGTTGCGCCCCCTGTTCCTGCTATGGAGGTTTCTTTGGCCCCCGCTTCCCTCTCGGTTGCTGCCCTTGCTGAGGTGCGCTCCCCTCTTTCTACATCCCCTCTTCCTGCTGCTGTCCTTGACTGCTCCTCTCCGTTGTCTCCTCCTCTTCCTCCTCCTCCGGACCCCTGCCGCCCACCTCTAGTCTGTTCTCCCGCTTCCTTCCCTCCGTCTTTGCTCAGTTTACCCATGCCCCCTAACCCTGACTTTGCTGACCCTGATCCCTACCTTGATATTCTTTAACGTGCTCTGTTGCTCTTTCGCCTTTGTTTCTTCCTTGTTCTCTGTTGTCGTCCTTTCTCTTCTCGTCGATGTCTATTCTTCAATGGAACGTTCGAGGTTTTTACGCCAATTTCCTCGAACTCCAACTTCTAATTTCCTGGTTTTCGCCCCTTTGTGTCTGTCTTCAGGAGCCGATGCTTGGTGCTCGTCCTTGTCGTTTTCGTGGCTATTCCTTTCTCTCCCCACCCCCAGCCGTTGCTGGGGCTCCTAATTCTTCTCCTCTCTTGATTCGCGCTGATGTTCCCTTTGTCCCCTTACTTTTTCCTTCGCCTCTCCATTGTTCTGCTGCTCGTATCTTTGTGGGGAAATGGTACACAGTTTGTTCCATTTATCTCCCCCCGAGTGTCCCGCTTTCTCTTCCTGATTTGAAACACCTAGACTCCTTGCCGGAGCCTGTGCTCCTGCTGGGTGACTTCAATTGTCGTCATTCTCTTTGGGGTGATGTTCTGACGAATACCCGAGGTCGCCTTCTTGAGCCGTTTATCCTCTCTTCTTCCCTGTCTCTTCTGAATTCTGGTGAGCCCACTCACTTGGACTCTTGGACTCACACCCTTTCCTGTCTTGATCTTTCTCTCTGCTCTTCTTCCCTTTACTTAGATTTCACGTGGCAGGTTCTTGATGACCTCCCAGTGACCATTTCCCCATCCTTGTTTCCTTTTTCTCTTTTTGCCCTTCCCTCTCCTTCCCTAGGTGGCAGTTTGCTAAGGCGGACTGGAACCTATTTACCTTCAGTGCTGCTCTCTCTGACCTCTCCCTTCTGCCTCTCCCCCGATGCTCTCCTCCTTTTTTCATGACATGTCTTCAACGCTGCCCTCCGCTCTATTCCTCGCTCTTCCTCTCGAGGTCTGCGGAAGTGCGTTCCCTGGTGGAATGCAGACTGTGCTCGGGCTTTCCACTGTAAGCGTGCAGCCTGGAAAAGGCACCGCCGTCGGCAGACGGCCGATTCTTTTCTTTTCTTTCGGAAAGCGAGTGTGGTGTCCCGTAGGGCCATCCGTACGGCTAAACGTGAATGTTGGGCATCTTATATCTCAACAATTACGTCCGAAACTCCTCTGCCCCAGATCTGGAAGCGTATCCGCAAGATAGCGGGTAAGTTCGTTCCCGATGTTTCACCGGTCCTTCACCTCCATGATACTCTTGTGGCAGACCCGTTGCAAGTCGCTTCCGAACTGGGTTCCTGCTTTTCTTCTGTTAGCTCTGGTCTTCATCTTCCCCAATCTTCCCTTCTTCGTAAACCTGTCCTTGAGTCTCGTCCTTTAGATTTCTGCACTCGTCTTCAGCTTCCCTATAATGATCCCTTCTCACTATCTGAACTTCGTTCTGCCCTGGCTCTCTGCGGTTCTACGGCGGCGGGCTCCGATGGTATTCATTATGAGATGCTTCGCCATCTCCCTCCGTGCACGTCTCGGTATTTACTGAGTCTGTATAATCGGATCTGGGAGTCGTCGTCAGTCCCTGAGGACTGGCTCGATGCCGTTGTCCTCCCTGATCGCAAACCGGGGTCTCTGGGTACTTCCCCTAAGGACTTTGGCCCTATTGCCCTCACAAGTTGTGTCTGCAAACTCTTTAAATGTATGGTTAACGTTCGTCTGATGTGGTTCCTTGAACACCATCACCTCCTCTCCCCTTCTCAATTTAGTTTTCGCAAGTGCCGCAGCACGACAGATGTCCTGGTGAACTTGGAGGTCTATATTCGTACTGCTTTTGCTGCGAAGACCTCCGTTGTTGCCGTCCTTTTTGACCTGGAAAAGGCTTACGACACCACTTGGCGATATCATATTCTATCTCAACTTCATTCTTTTGGCCTTCGTGTTCATCTCCCTCTCTTTCTCCGCAGCTTCCCCTCTCGTCATTCCTTTCGGGTGCGCCTTGGTACCGCTCTCTGTGCCTCTTTTCAGCAATACGAAGGTGTGCCCCAGGGTAGTGTTCTGAGCACTACTCTTTTTCTGGTTGCCCTCAATGGTCTTCTTTCCTCTCTCCCCTCTGGTGTCTTCTCCGCTCTCTATGTGGATGATCTTGCCCTTTGCTGTCAGGGTGATGATTCGCCTCTCCTTCAGCCCCGGCTTCAACTTGTAATTGATGCCGTGTCGTCTTGGGCCACCGATCATGGCTTCAAGTTCTCTACTTCTAAGACTTGTGCCATGACTTTTACGCGGAAACGGGTCGTTCTTCGTCCCTCTTTGTCACTTTATGGTCATCTTCTTAAGTACAAAGATTCCACGAAGCTTTTGGGGTTATTCCTTGACACTCGTTTGTCTTGGTCTCCCCATATCTCTTACCTCCGTGTTGAGTGCTCTAAGGCCCTTACCCTCCTTCGGGTCTTGTCCCATACTTCTTGGGGAGCAGATAGGCGCACTCTCCTTGCTTTACATTCCTCTCTCGTCCTGTCTAAGCTCGATTATGGTTGCCCTGCTTACTCGTCTGCTTCTCCTTCTACTCTTCGTCGTCTTGATGCTTTGCACCATACTGGGTTGCGCCTCAGTTCTGGTGCCTTTCGTTCGACTCCCGTTCTTAGCTTGTATGTTGACACTGGCTTCGCGTCTCTCCAGGACCGCCGTGATCGCTACTGTCTTCGCTATCTTGCGCGGTCCTTACAACATACTTTCTCTCGCCTCTGTCGTGCTTTAACTTTTACCCCTCCTGCGGTTCCTGTTCCTCTTCACCACCTCCCTCTTTCTGTCCGGTTACCTCGCCTACAGGATTCTCTTTCCGTTCGTATTTCTAATGTTTCTCCTCGTGTTGTTCCTTCTTTGCCCCCTTGGAGAGTCCCTCTTCCGCGGTTTTGTACATCCTTGACCCGTATCACTAAAGCTTTTACCCCTCCTACGGTTCTAAAACGCCTTTTCTTTGAGCACTTTTCTTCTCACTCCCGCTCCGTTTGTGTCTTCACTGATGGGTCTAAGTCTGCGGACGGTGTTGGCTACTCTGTTGTTTTTCCTGATCGCACTTATATGTGTCGCTTATCTCCGGAGACTAGCATCTTTACAGCGGAGCTTTACGCTATTCTCTATGTTCTTCGTCTCCTGCTTTCTCGTTGTCAGTCGTCCTTTGTAGTTGTTGTTGACTCTCGTAGTGCCCTCATGGCTCTCGGGTCCTTTAATCCGGTTCATTCAGTAGTTGTCGAGATCCAGCATTGTCTGTTTCTTGTTCACAGTAAATTTAAGTCGGTTGAGTTTTGTTGGGTTCCCAGCCATATTGGTTGTGTCTTTAAATGAGCGTGCGGATGCTGCCGCCAAGGAAGCTGTCCGCTCTTGTCCCATCTCTCGTAAAGGTATTCCATATTCCGACTTTTACCCGGTTATCCATTCCTCCGTCTTTACCTGTTGGCAGGCTTCTTGGTCGTCTGTTACTGGTAACAAACTACGTACTCTTAAATGTTGTTTTTCCTCGTGGCCGTCCTCCTGCTACCGTAACCGGCGATGGAAAACGACTCTGGCGAGGTTGCGTATTGGCCATACTCGCTTAACCCATGGTCACTTGATGCTGCCCTGCTCCTTGTTGTCCTAGTTGCATTGTCCCTCTTACGGTCGTGCATGTCCTTCTTGAATGTCCTGACTTCCAGGACGAGCGTGTGTCCGCCCCTTGCGGTCACCTGTCCCTCAATAGAATTCTTGGTGACTCAGATACTTTTGATATCGTTCGCCTTATGCGTTTTTGTTCTCGTATTGGCATCCTTGGTGATATTTAGCGCCCTCTGATTATTCTGCGCATTTGATGGTGCTACATAACCTTCCCGGTTTGGTGCCTTCTTTTGATAATTACTTACTTTCTTACCGAGTTTACCCTTTGCACATATTTGGGGGTTATTTAATTATAGCCTATCACTCGAGAGTTACTGATAGAAAGAAATTTGGTAATAATTATTAGTTGACTAAACTACAGACATTAGTTTGAATACTCAATGGCCTTATGTAACTTGAAGGCTTCATCATGAGTGAGAACTAAGCGCTTAGACAATCAGTCAAGTATGAGCCTCGTGGGTTATGGCGACTGTTCCCACGTGTTGCCGTGGGTTGATGTCGGGTGGTTCCCTGATAACCACCACAGATCTGCCAAAAGATTACAATGTAACTACTGTAAATATTCCCTAACAGATATGTCACATTCAGTAAAATTGATTGACTTAGAGCGGCTCAACATGTTATTTTTTGTTAAATCGCCTGTCTCATAACCGGTTGTCATCCAAACATATTAAATGACCAATAAATAAGTATAAACAAATATTGACAAACCGCAAAGGAGATACACTCGTAATTCGGTTCGTAATTCGAAAAAAACACTCGTGAGGCAGCGCAGCTAGAGTACGCAGATGACCCGATTCACGAGTACAAAACGTGGCTGCACAAGGAGAGCTTCCTCACGAGAGATCCTCTGCTCAACCCAGTCTCGCACATCAATGACGTTCTCTCCACCATATCTAGTCATGCCACTAGCACGGTTTAATTTCTGTTCATTTATGGACGAGGATGGGGAAGCATTATTTTACTGATATTATTTGTTCCAGTTACAGAACGGTTTTTTACAGATTATAATGCTGGACTGGAAGTTTTAAGGACTTGAATTATTTTCAATGTGTATAAAGTTTAAGGCGTGACTATTTTATTGTATGTCGACACGTCTAGTCATGTCGGTTAAATTTTACTTTAAGAAAGTTACTTAGTTCTATATTTTAATTAAATCCAGTCTAA
>NC_091173.1:47142723-47155223 GCF_040958095.1 Procambarus clarkii
TACTTAAGGAAATTTCCTGTTTCATTTTTCCTCCGTGGTCTGACATTGTTATATATATATATATAATATATAATATATATATTATATATATATATATATATATATATATATATATATATATATATATATATATAATAAGAAGGAAAAAGGTACATTGGGATTGTGATGATACATAGCATAGTAATTACATTCTTGTAAAGCCACTAGTATGTGCAGCATTACGGCCTATGAATAAGTACCTATGTGGTATTTCCAAGTTATACTTTTCATGGCACTAACTCTTCCTCACGTACCAGTTTACGTTTAATAGTACTTGTCCATTGCCGTAGACAGCAGAATAGTCGTGATTGGTTAAATTTTAATGAAAATTGTAGCTTGCCAGTCACACGTGTGTTGTGAAATTTACCTACTCTTGTCCATACTTTTAGAATATTATGGATCAGCTACATCCTAGTGAAGGCTCATAGTTTAGTTTTGAGAAATATTAGTTGTTCTCAGTAAATTATAATAAGCACTATAAATAAATATGAGTGCTTCACCAGTCAACATTATATACACTAGTCTGTGCTTTAAAAATCTTTAACGAACGTGTTGTCGGAACGTCAACAGAAAACGATGTTACGTTGGAATGTCTATGGGGCAAACTACTGCAAACAGGATGGAATGGTGTCTACTACAAACGAACAAATCCACAAGGGCCGTGACGAGGATTCGAACCTGCCTCCGGGAGCATCCCAGACACTGCCTTAATCGACTGAGCTACGACAGGGTAAAAAGATTGAAACCGAAGTTCTACTGAACTTAGGTTTCAACAAATAATCACAAGTAAACAATCAAAAGAACGGCCTATTGACATAGCTCGGGTGCAGGGGGGGGGGGGGTTGTGTAAAAGCCTGGTTTGTTCCTCGGAGAGGCTACGGGATCCAGTAAGTTCAGTAGAACTTCGGTTTCAACCCTTTTACCCTTTCGTAGCTCAGTCGATTAAGGCAGTGTCTGGGATGCTCCCGGACGCAGGTTCGAATCCTCGTCACGGCCGTTGTGGATTTGTTCATTTGATGCATCACGTTAGTGTGATCTCTGTGTGTGGTGTCTACTACAACTTTTTTTCCTTTTTTTTTTAATATATACGAGAGTTGTTACATTCTTGTACAACCACTAGTACGTGTAGCATTTCGGGCAGGTCCCTGGAATACGATCCCCTCCGCGAAGAATCGTTGTTACAACCAAGTACACATTTTACTGTTGAGTTAAAAAGAGGCTACAGTTAAGGATTTTCGCCCAGAGAATCCTCCCAGGCCAGGATACGAACCCATGACAAAGTGCTCGCGGAACGCCAGGCGAGTATCTTACCACTACACCACACGGAGACTGGTAACATTAACCTTAAAAAGGTTTAAAAATACAGCTAAGCTACCAACTGTCCCACCAACGGGACAGTATATTCCAACTGTAGGATGGGCAAGTTGATGATTTAGGGGCAACGACGATGTAGGATGGGTATAGGGTGCACTACCACCTGTTAGGAGGGTAAGGGGTCCATACCACTTGTGGGCCCAAACCCACCCTACAACTGTCCATAGGATGGGTATGATGACCACTATCATCCATAAGATGGGTATTGGGTCCATTACCACTTATTGGATGGGTATATGGTCCACTACTGCCGATAGGATGGGTATGGCCTCCATTACCGCCCACAGAATGAGTATAGGTCCAGTATCTCCCACAGGATGTGTATATGGTTAACTACCGCCGACAGGATAAGTTTATCGTCTACTACCGCCCACAGGATGGGTGTGGGGTTAACTACCACCCATAGGACGCGTAAGGGGTCCACTACCTCCCACAGGATGAGTATGGCGTCCACTGCCGCCCACATAAGTATGATGTCCTCCACCGCCAACAGGATGGTATGGCCTCCACTGCTGAATGCAGGATGAGTATAGGGTCCAGTATCACCCACGGGATGGGCATGGGTCCATTACCTCCCACATGATGCTATTCGGTTAAGTACCACCCACAGGATTGGTATGAATCCAATACCGGCGACAGGATGGGTTTGGGGACAACTATCATAAACAGGCATGGGTATAGTGTCCACTACCGCCCACAGGATGCGTACGAGGTCCACAACCGCCCACGGGGTGGGTATGGGGGCCACGTCCATCCACAGGATGGGTATATGCTCCACTACCGCCCACAAAATGAGCATGGGGTCTACTACCGCCCACAGGATACGTATGAGGTCCACTACTGCCCACATGATGGGTATTGGGTCGACAACCACCCACAGGATGGGTATGAAGGGGCCACTACCACCCACAGGATGGGTATGGGTTCCAATTCCGCCCACAGGATGGGCATGGGGTCCATTACTGCCCTCAGGATGGGCATGGGGTCCACTACCACCAACAGGACGAGTATATTGGGTCCACTACTACCCACAGGACCCTTCTGTGATGCCTCCTTGCCGTGGTGAGCGGCTCACGTACACCTCCCTGGGACCGGTGTGGGTTGCCTTTGCCCCCTCTCCTGCCCACTTTTTGGGTGGTGTATGTGCAGAAGGGCGGCACGTTTGGGCGTTGTGAGCCATCGGACCACCCAGTGGAGGGGCCGCCCTGAGTGGATGGTTGGGTGTCCAGGCCGGGCCGATAGGGGGAATGGGATCTTGGCACCAGTGTGGGAGAATGGACGATGTAGAAGGGACTCCCCTGTTGAAAAGGGGAAGCACCGCTGGGAACGATGCACCCTTCCTGTACTGGCCCGCGCTCGGCCTCCCTGGCTGCCTTGGTAGGTTGTATCCCTTGGTTCCATGTCCCAAACTTATAAAATTGATTGCTGCATGGATGACGACACGACTTCTCTTACCCAGGCTCTTGGGGTGGGCCACCAGGGCCCCTGAGCCGGACTGTCCTGGAAGACCGGGTTCTGTAGCCCCCACTACAGGGCCCGGTTTAGGCCCAGACCGGACTTCTCCTCCCTCCTCTGTGGTTGGGTCGAGCCCAAGCCCGCTGTGGTGAGCACCTCGTCCCCTTGCACGGCTCCATCTCTTATTGTGACTACTGCGCCTTATGACCCATCTCTCTAGAAGGTTCTCATCGCTGTCCCTGCCACGGCCTCTCTCATATGCTCCCTTCTCATGCTCCCCCCCCCCTCCCCATCCGGCCCGTTGGCACCGTGAGGGGGCTTAGTGGACGGCTGCTGGAGTGTGATGCTCCGTGGGACAGTCCTCTGTCCTTTGGCGGCCTTGCACTTCTGCTGCTGTCTTCTCTAATTGTGCCGGATTGCTTTTCCTTTTGTTTTGTTTTTCTCCCCCCTTTTCACCTATCTGCTTGTCTTTTCCTGCCGACCTTTTGCTTGCTTGGTTCTTCCTTTGGACTTCTTCTATTTTGACGCCCGGGTGCTTGAGGAGGCATACTCTTGCACCCGTAGAACTGTAGTACCCGACGTCTCGAGCGAGGGGAACCTTTTATTGTCAATCCCCTTTCGTCACTGAACCCGATCTCGACGGACTGAGGGTTCTTAAGGTGGCGTTTGTGGGGCGTATACTCACGACGCACCCCTAGGAGGCCCCGGCATGTTCGGCGATAGCTTCCTGTTGGGTGTCCTGCCTCTAATTGTGGCTCCATGGTGGGTATGGGGGCACATTCGTGGATGAATTTCTTTCTCTACGTCTCTGTCGTTAAATGTTTCTGTTGTACCCTCTCAGGCTCGTGGGGTGGGCGACCAAGCCCCCGAGTCGGCCTGTATTGGAAGACCAGGCTCTGTAGCCCCCGCTGCATTGGGCCCCGACCTTGCTCCTCCTTTGACCGTCCTGAATTCTTCCCCCAGCTCCCCTCCCTCCTTTGTGGTTGGGTCGAGCCTCACACCCCCAGTGGTGACCACTTCGTCCCCTGGTGCGGCTAAGTCTCTTGTTGTGACTACTGCGCCTTTTGACCCATCTCTCTCTGGGGGTTCTCAACACCGTCGGCACCACGGCCGCACTCGCTCGTTTCCTTCCTGTACTGATGCGTATCAAGCCTTGTTTGGTCCTGCTTCGTGGGCCAAATACTTTGATCTCCTCCCTCTTGATTCTACGCCGCCTGACGATTTCTCCCTCCATCGGCATTTCGTTGATTCCGTGGATGCGTCTGTTACTTTCAACCCCACTCGTCTCGGTACACGTGTCGTTGCTGCTCCTTCTCAGGATGCAGCTTCCCGCTTGGCTGCCTTATTCTGCCTTGGCGACATCCCTGTTCGGGTCTCAAAGAACGTTCAGTTGAACGCCAGTGTTGGCACTATTCTCCTCCCGCCCCATGTTGCGACCGGTGTTCGAGATCTGCGCGACTGCCACGACAATATTCAACATATCCTTGATGCCCAGGGCCATTTTGTCCTCCAGGTAGACTCGTTTACTCGTCCCCCTCGTGGTCGTCGCCGTCAACCCCACGAGTTGTGAAGGTCACCTTTGATGGTAGGACCCTTCCATCCTCTGTCATTCTTGTTGGTGCCAGGTGCTCTGTTGTTCGGCCCTACTGGGACGCAACCGGGTTCCTCTCTGATGGGGCCGGATTCCCAAACTCTACTACCAAGTTAGTAGAGGCTTTCAAGGAGTGAGCCCGTAACGCAAGTTAAAACAATAGGGGAAGTACACAAATACTTCTGTTTTCTAATATGTGTATATTCACTTATACGTATTCCTTTATACCCTTTATATATATATATATATATATATATATATATATATATATATATATATATATATATATATATATATATATATATATATATATATATATATATTATATATATATATAATATATAATATTATATATATAATGTCGTACCTAATAGCCAGAACGCACTTCTCAGCCTACTATGCAAGGCCCGATTTGCCTAATAAGCCAAGTTTTCATGAATTAATGGTTTTTCGGCTACCTAACCTACCTAACCTAACCTAACGTTTTCGGCTACCTAACCTAACCTAACCTATAAAGATAGGTTAGGTTAGGTTAGGTAGGGTTGGTTAGGTTCGGTCATATATCTACGTTAATTTTAACTCCAATAAAAACAAATTGACCTCATACATAATGAAATGGGTGGCTTTATCATTTCATAAGAAAAATTAGAGAAAATATATTAATTCAGGAAAACTTGGCTTATTAGGCAAATCAGGCCTTGCATAGTAGGCTGAGAAGTGCGTTCTGGCTACTAGATACGACATATATATATATATATATATATATGTCGTACCTAGTAGCCAGAATGCACGTCTCAGCCTACTATGCAAGGCCCGATTTGCGTAATAAGCCAAGTTTTCATGAATTAATTGTTTTTCGACTACCTAACCTACCTAACCTAACTTTTTCGGCTACCTAACCTAACGTAACCTATAAAGATGTTAGGTTAGGTAGGGTTGGTTAGGTTTGGTCATATATCTACGTTAATTTTAACACCAATAAAAAAAAAATTTACCTCATACATAATGAAATGGGTAGCTTTATCATTTCATAAGAAAAAAATAAGAGAAAATATAATAATTCAGGAAAACTTGGCTTATTAGGCAAGTCGGGCCATGCATAGTAGGCAGAGAAGTGCGTTCTGGCTACTAGGTACGACATATATATATATATATATATATATATATATATATATATATATATATATATATATATATATATATATATATATATTAAATATGACCGAAAAAGTAAGATTAATAATTCTAACACGAATTTTCTCGATCTTTCTTACGTTTCTTTTCATTGTTGATGGTAATTCAAAGATCAATTCTCCAAAATTCATTTTTATTTCTAGTCTGACACGACACTTGAGCGCGTTTCGTAAAACTTATTACATTTTCAAAGACTTTAGTTTAAGTTTTACGAAACGCGCTCAAGTGTCGCGTCAGACTAGAAATAAATATGAATTTTGGAGAATTGATCTTTGAATTACCATCAACAGTGAAAAGAAACGTAAGAAAGATCGAGAAAATTCGTGTTAGAATTATTAATCTTACTTTTTTGGTCATTTGATAATATATGTCTACAGGAAAGACTGCTACCAAAATATACTAATATATATATATATATATATATATATATATATATATATATATATATATATATATATATATATATATATATATATTAGTATAAGCCAAAACAGCTCGGGTTTGGCATTCCACAAGGGTGTGAGGCGGCAGCCCATTCAGCTCGAGCCTTCATCGCCAACATCAGAGACGAAAAGGCCCTTATCAAGCTAGATTTAAAAAATGCCTTCAATTTGGTGCGGAGGGATGCTGTACTCCGTGCGGTTCATAGTCATTTCCCTTCCCTCTACCCTTTTGTACATTCATGCTACAGTATGGATCTTAAGCTACTTTTTGGCGAACATGAAATTGACTCGCGAGAAGGCGTCCAACAGAGTGACCCCCTTGCTCCTCTCCTTTTCTGCTTAGTCATCAAACAAGTCACAGAGGTCCTGTCCAGCGAGCTTAACATCTGGTTCTTGGATGATGGTACCCTAGCTGGTTCCCAAGACTCCCTCCTGGAGGACATCAGAAAAGTCCGGGAGCAAGGTGCAGTTTTAGGCCTCACCCTGAACCCTTCTAAATGTGAAATAATATGTTCCAACCAGGGCATCGTAGAGAGAATAGAGTGTCTTCTGCCAAATATCCATAAAACTAAACCTGAAGACAGCACACTCCTAGGAGCTCCCCTGGGGTTGAAAGCCATCGATGAGGTCCTTGATAAGAAAATCGCCGACCTTAAGAGGATGGATGGGAGGATTGAGGATATTGATGCTCATGATGCACTCTATCTCATCACCAGATGTCTGTCCCTCCCCAGGTTAACCTACTTTCTGAGGTGTTCACCATCTTACAGTAGCCAAAAACTAAGTGAGTATGACCGGTTACTGAAATCAATGGTAGAAAAAGCACTTAACCTCTCTCTCGATGACCTACAGTGGAAACAAGCCTCTCTTCCCGTAAGACTTGGAGGCCTCGGAGTTCGAACAGCAACCCAGCAAACACAAATCATCTACACAACGTTCGCCTATCTCTTCCCATAGGTGTGGGAATGATTTGCATTGAGAATGGTGCAGGAGAGCCTTTGAGAAACTTTTACTCAAAAAATCCAAACACAAAGGTTTATTTATAAATTGTTTTTCTACAATTATTTTCTTCCAAATGTAAAACAAATAGTTTTTACATGTTTAAATATAAAATTTATGGTGTTTTTTTGTAAAATTCATTAATAAATTGTGAATGATATATATTGGCTGAGTGAAACCTTTAAAATCCATTTAGTTATAATTTGAACAGAAAAAAGTATTTTTCCAAATTTTCTAAAAATTGCTCTTTTTAACACAATTTGACTCCTTATACATTCCACTAAACACTATATCATGTTTAAATATATAATTTATGTATTATTCTCTAAAATAATTTATATAAATTATATAAGTTGCTGGAAAGTGGTGTTAAAGATTTTGAAAACATTTTGTTGTGTTAATATGTTCTTATTAACTATGTCTCAAGTTCACAGTTTATCAAACAAGAATATTAACATTCGTCAAGTCTTAAAATCTTATATGTTATCTTGCTGGTGCAAAAAAGGGTGAATCTTTAGGAACAGCTATAGTATCTATATATCACAAATGGTGTTTTCCCTAACTCAAACAATGTAGGGTTTATTATTCTACACATATTTCTAATGACTCTTAGATGTTTACATTCTCTGAAGTATAATTGTGAAGGCTGTGTCCATCACTCTCAACACAGATTCTTAAACTCGTCTCTGCAGGTTCAACTATATAATTAGTTTCCATTTTGAATCTCCATGGACATTTGTATCCAAAATGAAACCAATGTGGTTTCCTTCAGCGCCTTCAGCCATTTGCTCATTCATTTCCACAGATTCCAACAAGGTAGGGGATTTACAGAAATTTGTATATTCATATTGTTATATATTAAAAATATGAATGCAGTTCAATATGATAAGACAAATACATGAGTTTATGATAAATTCGTTTTCTGTGATATACCATTGATATGCTCTTTTTTTCTTTAAACGGCAGACTAAACTAAAGTGCTCACATCAACAGATTTGATGTATAAATGGTCAACGCTCAACAGAGTTAGTATAACTGTATTAGTATAAATCTTACTTGTCTCATTGTTAAGTCACATTCAATGTCAACTTGTGGTTGCATTGTACAAGGCCAACACAGATGATCGAAGGAAACTAACTCTGCTCTAGTTCCATGAAGTTGCTATTTGGTCTTTACTCAATGCATTGTACATGCATTGTACAAGGCCAACACAGATGATCGAAGGAAACTAACTCTGCTCTAGTTCCATGAAGTTGCTATTTGGTCTTTATTGAAATTTGACAAGGCAGAGTGGCCTGCAACAACTACATATCTCCACATCTAGTTCATGCTCCAGACATAAATCATGACACTGGTCCTGTGTATCCTCCTGCTGACCCGTCAACACCTGGCCCGTCGGGTGTGAGGCGCCCTCTCTTCACGTCTACACCTAGTGCTGAAGCTGAATCTGATGAAGATAATTCATATTCCACATTAGTGTTTGAAAACAATAGTGAGAGCGACGATTCAGACAGTAGTTTATTGCCAACCCAGAGACAACAGCGACGTGTTGTTATAGCAGAGACTCGCCTGAACTATAAATTGAAACATGAGCTGGTAAAAATCCCCAAACGTCGCAGGTGTGAAGTGTGTTCAAAGTCGGGTATCAGGAAGGAAACTGGTATAGCGTGCAAGACATGCGATGTTCCACTTTGCGTCATACCTTGTAATTACACCACTTATCACAGGAAAAGGGTGCCAATGTTTTCGCAATAGAATGTTCTATGAGCCCGTAGGTAAAAAAGAGCAACAAAGCGTAAGATAGAATAGCACCATATATAAAACAACGCTGGTACATATCAGTGAGCGTCAAACGCACACGAAATGTGTGTGTTTGATGGTGGTCAAACGATGTTTGATGTGTTTGATCAGGTGATGTCCTGATCCGCCTAATTAAAGTATGAATTATGTTGAGAAAAAATAAGAAAAAAGGGAAAAAACAGGGGTGGGAGAAACATGACAGAAAAAGAGTAAAAATACAATTCGCAATTCGCAATCATTATTTAATTTACCTTTAGGTGTTCTTTCACCAGCACAGCAACACTGTACCTCTCCCAACCAGTTTAAGATAAAAACTAAGTACTAACTAATTAACTCAATGTAACCTACCTTACCCCCAAAATGACAACCCATGTCTTCTATTTTAAACAATGCTGTTTTGTTGACCAAATTGTATTTTTGTTTTTTTCTGCAATGTTTCCCCCCCCCCCACCACTCTACCACCACATTGAGTTTAGTAGCTCTGTGCACGTCAGGTGCTGTTTAATATACAGACCTACTCCTCCATTTGACCTAGTTTCTCTATCACATCTATATCACTTTGTGCTTAAGCCCTGGTGGAGCTTGGTCCACCAGGCTGTTGTTTGGAGTGGCCCGCAGATCCACATACAGTCTGCATATGATATACAGTCTGTTGATCAATTAAACTACAGTAGTTAGTTTTTATCATCCGAATGCACCAATATGTGTTCATTCTTCCCAGATGAAGGAACTAGGTAATATTCATCATCTGAATGCACCATCTGATGCTTTAACACACTCATGATACACGAGAGGTTTAAAAAACTTTTAAAACTTTTAAAACTTTTTGACCTATGTATTTAAAAGCAATTCTAAAGTTAAAAAGTGTAGCATAGGCCCCTCGCAGAATGTTCTTAATATGATCCTCAGGTTATAGTTTTCTATCTAAAACCACCCCTAGATCTCTTTCTTGATCAGAATTCTTTATAGATCTCAGTGGCTCGATCATAGAAACTGCTCTAAATCCTTGTTGGCCTGGATTGTGGAGGTCATTGGTCTCTATGAAACTAGTAATCTGACTCCTGATCACTCTCAAATAATTTTATTATGTGGGATGTTAGTGCAACTGGTCTATAATTCTTTGCCAATGCTTGTGTTGTGTTGTGTTGTTTTGGTAGTGATGTGCAATGTGTTGTTTTGGTAGTGATTCGTCCAGTTCTGGTAGTAGTGCGGTTGTTGTGTAGTGTAGTACTTGTGTGCTTGTTAATGACTTGTATTCCAGTCTTGTGGGTATCTCCTTTCCCCTACGGGCCAACTGCTTTGTTCTTACCTAGCATTTTGCTTTGTTTGGGTATGAATGTTTGTGTGCCGTATATTTTGCAAAATTTGCCATATCTCATTATTTACTCCTCTGCCTAGCAACAAGTCTGTCTAATTATACTCATTAACTGTTTTTCAAAGTTCCCCATAGTGTCCTTTATTGAAATCGAGTTCATGAACCGTTTCAATGTTCTTATTTTCTTCTAGATTATATCTTAAAGTATATTTAAATGTTATTGTTATTAAATGTTATTGTGACATTGCATTGCAATTGAGCTATGTTGTTTACCATACCGTTCATTTCGTGAGTATAAGTATAGATGCCACACTTGTGACAGGTAAAACCATGCCTTTTTTGAAAAACAGCACCGTCTGTTGCACGTAAGAGCAACCCACACTATATTATGTTGCGATATTATTTCAATATTTCCGATTGTATTGATAATTTGAATTTTCATAGATTTCAATTTATTTTCATTTCGATTTAATAATTTTGTGTGACATTGCATTGAAATTGAGCTGTGTTGTTTACCATACTGTTCATTTCATGAGTATAGTTTATTTTTTTATTTTTTTCATTTCATTTTTTTAGCTGTTCTTATTTTTCAGTGATGGGAATATCAGATCATTTGATGTTCCCAATTTTCTGATGGAAGCATCAGACCATTATAGAATGCATCGGATGAGGTAGTTTGGAATGGTGGGGAGGACGAGAGGGGGGTATGGTGGGGAAGACGAGGGGACAGAGGAGAGGGTAATGGTGGGGAGGACGAGGGGACTGGGGAGTTGGGGATGGTGGGGACAGGGGAATGCTGGGGAGGACAAAGGGACAGGTGAATGGGAGATGGTGGGGGAGGAAGAAGGACAGGGGAGGGGAAAATGGTAAGGAGGACGATGGGACAGGGAAGTGGGAATAGTGGGGATGATGTGGGGACAGGGAAGTGGGAAGGACGAGAGGACTGTGGAATGGGGAATAGCAAAGTGAATTATAATTATATATATTAATTAATTCTTATAAATTTCCAGAAGCCTGTATCAACACCCACACTAATGCAACTGAAAGAGATGTTGAGACAAGTATTGCTGATATGTTGAAGAACGCCCCAAACAAACTCGGTGGAAACAGATACAAGGTAAAGTTTGCCAATTTGCTGTAGTCTAATTCAATTTCTTTTTAGTAATCTTCGAGAACATTTATGCTATGAATAAGATAAAATAATCTAACTGATTTTGATTTATTTACTATTTATTATTTATTTACCGTTATTAGTATAATAGATCTCGTAATAATTTTGCAAAAATAATGGCATTTACTATTTTAAAAAGCTCGGGTGCAGGGGGGGGGGTTATGTAAAAGCCTGGTTTGTGCCTCGGAGAGGCTATGGGATCCAGTAAGATCGTCCTTCCTTTCCTCCCTAGAATCTGGATGTAGCAGGTGCTCAATTGTCAAAAGTGAAAAATTGGTTTTGTCTTCCGAATGCACCATTTCTGTAAATTTGCTAATAATCTTTTAAAAATAGTAAATGCCATTATTTTTGCAAAATTATTACGAGATCTATTATACTAATAACGGTTTGATAAAATACAGTAGACTGTCTACTGGTTTTACCTGTAATAAGGTTTGATACAGATGATTATGATTATGGTTTTGGCCTCCACCACCCTCTCACCTAACTTGTTCCAACCATGTTTACCACGGTTTTGTCTTCCGAATGTACCATTTCTGTAAATTTGCTAATAATCTTTTAAAAATAGTAAATGCCATTATTTTTGCAAAATTATTACGAGATCTATTATACTAATAACGGTTTGATAAAATACAGTAGACTGCCTACTGGTTTTACCTGTAATAAGGTTTGATACAGATGATTATGATTATGGTTTTGGCCTCCACCACCCTCTCACCTAACTTGTTCCAACCATGTCTACCACGGTTTTGTCTTCCGAATGCACCATTTCTGTAAATTTGCTAATAATCTTTTAAAAATAGTAAATGCCATTATTTTTGCAAAATTATTACGAGATCTATTATACTAATAACGGTTTGATAAAATACAGTAGACTGCCTACTGGTTTTACCTGTAATAAGGTTTGATACAGATGATTATGATTATGGTTTTGGCCTCCACCACCCTCTCACCTAACTTGTTCCAACCATGTCTACCACGGTTTTGTCTTCCGAATGTACCATTTCTGTAAATTTGCTAATAATCTTTTAAAAATAGTAAATGCCATTATTTTTGCAAAATTATTACGAGATCTATTATACTAATAACGGTTTGATAAAATACAGTAGACTGCCTACT
>NC_091173.1:47160223-47188202 GCF_040958095.1 Procambarus clarkii
TACTTTCCAGATATGTTGTGGCAACCTAAAATTGTTTGCTGGGAACGCAAATCGCTGTTCCAGCCTTCCTGTCCTCCTTATCAGCATCCGACAACCTTGTGAAGGAAATTCTACCTGCCCACTTACATCAGCTGGCAGGTGTACATGATCCCAATTTTACACGGTGTGCCACAGAGTGGGCCTCTCGTGCAGGCCCATCACCTCAACCACCATCCCCAAAAGCCCACAAGCAATCTAGCTTGGATGGCCCCATTGTAGACCAAGTTGCTGCAGAGTGCCTGGGTGCTGCAACAACACAACACGACATTGCTCGACTCACAGCAGTAGCAGCCCCACATGCAGGGGATTTCCTGTTAGCAACCCCAACGTCGGCAACTGGCACGCGTCTCGCACCACACGCCCTCCGAATTGCTGTGGCCCTCCGCCTTGCTGCCCCAATCCACACCAGATATAGGTGTATTTGCGGCGAGGTGGTGGCTGACAGGTACGGCCACCATGGCCTACTCTGCCAAAGCACAGGGGGATGGCACTCGAGGCACAGTGAAGTTAACGACATCATCAAGAGGAGCCTCACCACAGCTGGATGCCCAGCTGAAAGAGAGCCCCGTTACCTACCGCCCCGTAACTCTGATGCTCTTATTGGTCGCCCGGATGGTATCACAGTGAACCCCTGGAAAAATGGCAAGCAGTTGTTATGGGACTACACGTGCATATCAACCCTGGCTAACACCTACATTAACCTCAGTGTTGCACAACCAGGTGGCGCTGCCACCCACAGGGAAGCAGCCAAATCCCGTAAGTATAGAGAACTGGATCACCGCTACAATTTTGTCCCCATTGCTTCTGAGACACTCGGCGCCTAGGGTAAAAGTGCTACCAGTTTTTTGAAGGAACTGGGTTCTAGGCTCATTGAAACAACAAGGGACCCAAGAGCTGCAAACTTTCTTTTCCAGCGCCTCAGTGTGGCGATACAGAGGGGAAATGCGCACTGCATCCTGGGTTCCTGCCTGCCATCTGAGGAGCTGGAGGAACTCGACAACCTATGATAACCATCTTTTTAACCCATATGTAACTCCTTTTTTTGTAACAAAGTTCAAATATAGTAAATATATACGTGTACATACAAAAGAATGTGGGCGGTAGAAGATAATATTAGTGTTCAGTGAGAAACCACAAAGTCTCCTCTGAATACTTTTTATTTTCTTCTCCGAGGCTATGGGTCCCCACATTGGCACCAGAGGTGGTACCCTCACAAACTCATATATATATACATATACATATATATATATATATATATATATATATATATATATATATATATATATATATATATATATATGTCGTACCTAGTAGCCAGAACGCACTTCTATGCCTACTATTCAAGGCCCGATTTGCCTAATAAGCCAAGTTTTCATGAATTAGTATATTTTCTCTAATATTTTTGTTATGAAATTATAAAGCTACCCATTTCATTACGTATGAGGTCAACTTTTTTTTATTGGAGTTAAAATTAATTTAGATATATGACCGAACCTAACCAACCCTACCTAACCTAACCTAACCTATCCTTATCGGTTAGGTTAGGTTAGGTAGCCGAAAACGTTAGGTTAGGTTAGGTTAGGTAGGTTAGGTAGTCGAAAAATAAATAATTCATGAAAACTTGGCTTATTAGGCAAATCGGGGCTTGAATAGTAGGCATAGAAGTGTGTTCTGGCTACTAGGTACGACATATATATATATATATATATATATATATATTATTAAATATGACCGAAAAAGTAAGATTAATAATTCTAACACGAATTTTCTCAATCTTTCGTACATTTCTTTTCACTGTTGGTGGTAATTCAAAAATCAATTCTCCAAAATTCATTTTTATTTCTAGTCTGACGCGACACTTGAGCGCGTTTCGTAAAACTTATTACATTTTCAAAGACTTTAGTTAACACATACACAACTGAATAGAACTTACACATCTCCGATTTTGTTTATATCTACATTTGAGTGAGGTGGATGGGGTGAGGTGGTATTTAATAAGGTATTAATTTCATCAACACAAGCCAGAACATGAAACAATGGGTATTGAATAGAAGTGAATTGTAGAAAGCCTATTGGTCCATATTTCTTGATGCTTCTATATTGGAGCGGAGTCTTGAGGTGGGTAGAATATAGTTGTGCATTAATTGGCTGTTGATTGCTGGTGTTGACTTCTTGATGTGTAATGCCTCGCAAACGTCAAGCCGCCTGCTATCGCTGTATCCATCGATGATTTCTGTGTTGTTTACTAGGATTTCTCTGGCGATGGTTTGGTTGTGGGAAGAGATTATATGTTCCTTAATGGAGCCCTGTTCCTTATGCATCGTTAAACGCCTAGAAAGAAAAGTTGTTGTCTTGCCTATATACTGGGTTTTTTGGAGCTTACAGTCCCCAAGTGGGCATTTGAAGGCATAGACGACGTTAGACTCTTTTAAAGCGTTCTGTTTTGTGTCTGGAGAGTTTCTCATGAGTAGGCTGGCCGTTTTTCTGGTTTTATAGTAAATCGTCAGTTGTATCCTCTGATTTTTGTCTGTAGGGATAACGTTTCTATTAGCAATATCTTTCAGGACCCTTTCCTCCGTTTTATGAGCTGTGGAAAAGAAGTTCCTGTAAAATAGTCTAATAGGGGGTATAGGTGCTGTGTTGGTTGTCTCTTCAGAGGTTGCATGGCGTTTCACTTTCCTTCTTATGATGTCTTCGACGAAACCATTGGAGAAGCCGTTGTTGACTAGGACCTGCCTTACCCTACAGAGTTCTTCGTCGACTTGCTTCCATTCTGAGCTGTGGCTGAGAGCACGGTCGACATATGCGTTAACAACACTCCTCTTGTACCTATCTGGGCAGTCGCTTTTGGCATTTAGGCACATTCCTATGTTCGTTTCCTTAGTATAGACTGCAGTGTGGAAACCTCCGCTCTTTTCCATGACTGTTACATCTAGAAATGGCAGCTTCCCATCCTTTTCCATCTCGTAAGTGAAACGCAGCACGGAACTCCGCTTAAATGTCTCCTTCAACTCCTGCAGATGTCTGACATCAGGTACCTGTGTAAAAATGTCAACATACCTGCAGTATATGGCCGGTTTCATGTTCATGTCGACTAAGACTTTTTGCTCGATGGTACCCATGTAGAAGTTCGCAAACAGGACACCTAGGGGAGAACCCATGGCGACCCTATCTACTTGCTTATACATGTGCCCATCCGGGCTCAAGAAGGGTGACTCTTTAGTACAAGCTTGGAGTAGTTTCCTTAGAATGTTTGCTGGTATGTCAAGAGGAGTACAGGCCAGATCATGATACACTCTGTCCGCTATCATCCCGATTGTTTCATCCACAGGTACGTTGGTAAAGTGATTCTACGTCCAACGTGGCTCTTCTCCCTGTGGCCCGTGTTCTTCGCAATAAGTCAACAAATTCCTTTGGAGACTTCAGGCTGAAGGCGCAAGGGACATAAGGAGTCAGCAAGCCGTTGAGTCGCTTCCCCAGTCTGTATGTAGGTGTGGGTATCTGGCTGATAATTGGCCGAAGTGGGTTTCCAGGCTTGTGTGTCTTGACATTTCCATGCGCGTATCCAGGTTTGTATTCCCCAATAATCTTTGGCAGGTGGAGTCCGTATTTCTTGGCGTTTACAGTTTCGATCAATTTGTTGACCTTTGCTTTCAATTCGGCTGTAGTGTCCTTCGTTACCCTTTGGAATGTAGTTTGGTCAGAGAGTATGAGGTTCATTTTCGCCAGATATTCGTCTTTTTTAAGAATGACGTATATTGGCGACCTATCACCTCTCCTGACGACTATCTCCTTTTTCTCACGAAGGCTCTTAACTGCCGCTTTGAGCTCGGGGGACAGTATGGTGCTTCTGTAGTTGCCTCGATTCTCTCCTCCTTCTGAGATAATTTCTGCTTGTAAGGTGTCCTTGGTGGCTACCTTCTTTTGTGTCTCGAGGTCGAATATGTCGTCCAACAGGATTTCCAACTTCAATTTCCGGGCCATCTCACTCGGTCTGGACATAACGTGACAGTTTATACCCAGATATAGGAGAGTGACTTGGTCCTCAGTGAGGTTGATTCCTGCAAGGTTCAGGAAGCCGTCTCTCGGTCGTGGAATTGCTATTGGTCCTCCATATAATGTTGTTAGTTTCTTGATTATCCTGGTTTCGGTGCTGAGGTGATGTCGATCTGTGAGGATGTCGAGGTGTTGCTCGATGCGAGTACGGAGACTTTCGTCGATGTTGCTGTTTCTCCATTGGTTTGTAGCATGAAGTAGTTGCGTTTTGTTGTCTTTGATTTCATTTTCTGCTTTGTGTATCTGATTTCGAATCAGGTCTCGGCGATATTTTATCGTGAAGGCTTGATTCCTTGCTGCTGGGTCATGCGTTTTAATATTAGTATATTTTGGTAGCAGTCTTTCCTGTAGACATACATTATTAAATGTGACCGAAAAAGTAAGATTAATAATTCTAACACGAATTTTCTCAATATTTCTTATGTTTTTTTTTTCACTGTCGATGGTAATTGAAAAACCAGTTCTCCAAAATTCATTTTTATTTCTAGTCTGACGCGACACGAACGCGTTTCGTAGTAACTTATTACATTTTCAAAGAGTTTAGTTTACACACACACAACTATAACCTGCAAACAGATTTCTTACTATGCTACAATTCAAACGGCTTTTCATTTTATATACCTGCATTTGGGTGAGGTGATATGTTACAACAGTTTTGCATGAGGTGAAAACAAGCTTTCAACACAAGATAGAACACGAAATATTGGGCAATATTGGGTAAAGTTAAAGGGGAAGAATGGAAGTAAATGCAAAGGGCCTATTGGACCATATTTCTTGATGCTTCTATATTGGTGCGGAGTCTTGAAGTGGGTAAAATATAGTTGTGCATTAATTGGCTGTTGATTGCTGGTGTTGACTTCTTAATGTGTAGTGCCTCACAGATATCAAGCTGCCTGCTATCGCTGTATCTATCATTGATTTCCGTGTTTTTTGTTAAGACTTCTCTGGTGATGCTCTGGTTGTGGGAAGAGATTATATGTTCCTTAATGGAGCCCTGTCGCTTATGCATCGTTAATCGCCTGGATAGAGATGTTGTTGTCTTGCCAATATACTGAGTTCTATGAAGCTTACAGTCCCCAAGTGGGCATTTGAAGGCATAGACGACATTGGTCTCTTTCAAAGCGTTCTGCTTTGTGTCTGGAGAGTTTCTCATGAGTAGGTTGGCAGTTTTCTTGGTTTTATAGTAAATCGTCAATTGTATCATCTGATTTTTGTCTGTAGGAATAACGTTTCTATCTGCACTTGGGGACTGTAAGCCTGAAAGAACTCAGTATATAGGCAAGACAACAACATCTTTTTCCAGGCGATTAACGATACATAAGCAACGTCAGTCGTTGGTTGGAGTTCCTCATCTTGTACAAAAAGGTCAGAGGGCTGTGATCTGTGAACACAAGAACAGGTCTCTCCCCTCCTCCCACGTACACGTCGAAGTGCTTCAGGGCCATTACTAAAGCCAAAGCCTCTTTCTCGACAGTACTATAGGCACGCTGGTACTTCACACATTTCTTGGAGTAGAAAGCTACTGGCCTATGTACCTCACTCCTCTCTTGGGCCAACATGGCCCCTATCCCAACGTCGCTGTCATCCACGTACAGGATGAATCTGGCTGAGAAATCTGGGGATATTAATACTGGGGCCTCCATCAATAGTTTCTTGGTCTTCTCAAAAGACTCCTGGCAGGCCTCTCCCCATTTCCATCGCACATTGTTGGAGAGTAGCTCGGTCAGGGGATGCACTACCGTGGAAAAATTCTTGCAGAACCCACGACAGTATCCTATCATCCCCAGATACCTCAACAACTCCTTACGCGTCCTGGGCACGGGGTACTCCCTAATGGCTGACACTTTGTGATCTACAGGGGTTACTTCTCCTTGGCCGATGACGAAGCCTAGGTACTCTAAGTGGGCCTTCCCAAACTCGCTCTTGGTTAAGTTTACGGTTAAGTTAGCCTCCTCTAGCCTCCTGAACAATTCTTTGAGTCTTTCCAGGTGTGTCTTCCAATCGTCGGCGTACACGACGATGTCATCGATGTATACTGTGCAGCTTTCGGCCCCCCTTAGCAACTCATTCATCATGCGCTGGAAACAACTACCGCTGTTTTTCATTCCGAAGGGTAACACCTTGTATTGATACAGTCCGTCCGGTGTTACGAAAGCTGATATCTTCCTGGCCTCGGGAGTCAATGAGATCTGGTAGTACCCCTTGAGCAGATCGACCTTGGATACATATCTTGCACTGCCCACCTAGTCGATGCAATCGCTCACCCTTGGCATGGGGTGGGAGTCTGCCACAGTAATGGAGTTCACCTTTCTGTAGTCTGTACAAAAGCGGAATGTACCATCGCTTTTCTTCACTGACAAGCATGGGGAACTCCACTCACTATTGCTAGGCTCTGCAAGGTCGTTCTCAAGGAGATACTCCACCTCCTTCCTCATCAGCTCTCGCTTCTCTGGGCTTACCCTATAAGCGCTCTGTTTGATGGGCCTGGCGTCCCTCACCTCTACCTCGTACGTTACACTCTTGTGTCGTCGGGGCACGTCGGTAAAGAGAGAGGCATTCTCCCTTAATAGGTTCGTCAGGTCCACGCTTTGCTGTCCTTCCAGGTGTTGTAGCTTGTCCTCGATCTTCGCCAAACTCTCCGAATTGGTGAGATGGGTTCCATCCGCCCTGGACCACTTTCCTTCCTCCTCTGGAAGTTCCTGATCCACTTGCATGCACAAAATCATCTTCTGCTGGGGGTTTCGAGTCATCGTTCCGTCCTGCTCAGCGGCTCCTTCTTCCTCAGGGAAGAAAGGCTTCAGGCGGTCGACATGACACACCAGTGTCTTGCGGGGTCTATCCGGCTTACCGATTTCATACGTTACAGGACCCAACCGCCGTAGCACCTGGTACGGTCACTCGGCTCTTATCCGGCAGCAATACCATCACCTGGGACCCAACCTGGAACTCTCTCGGCATAGGCATAGCCTTCTTGTCATACCATTCTGACATCTTACGCTGTGCCTCCTTCAGATGTTTTCCTGCTAGTTCCTTTGCTAAAGTGAGACGCTCCTTGAACTTCTGAACGTACTCGTTGACCGTCCCCATGGTCACTCCTGGTGTCCATTGTTCCTTCAGCATGGACAGAGGACTTCGCACCTCATGTCCATACAGCAGCTGGAACGGTGAGAAACCTAACGACTCTACCACTGCGTTACGTATGGCAAACAACGCAGGGTATACTGCCTCATCCCACTCAGCTCCCTGCTCTGCGCAGAACACACTCAGAACGGTCTTCAAGGTGGAGTGAAACCTTTCGATCGCCCCTTGCGACTGCGGTCGGTAGGGCGACGACCGAATCTGAGTCACTCCCCAACTTGTCACGGTCTGTCTGAACCATTTGGACTGGACTGGAATATACTTCCACAGTCCATCTGAATTTCCCTGGGCACTCCCACCCAAGAGAAAAATCGTTGCAGCTGCCCGGCTACTCCTCTCGACGTCAAACGCCGCATCGGGACAGCTTCCGGAAATCTGGTCGACGCAGACATTATCGTCATCAGGTAGGTATTTCCTCGTTTCGTCCGTGGCAACGGTCCCACCCCGTCGACCAACAGACGCTCAAATGCAGGGCCAAACGCACGAACAGGGACTAACGGGGCCTTCGGTATCGCGGGTTGGCTCTTCCCTGCCCTCTGGCAAGGTAAGCACGTCTTACAATAATGCCTCACATCGGCGTCCATACCTGGCCAGTAGAAATGATCCCTGATCTTACACAGCGTCTTGGTCACCCCCAGGTGACCTGCAGAGTCCACAGAGTACGATAGATCCAACACTGCCGCTCTGCACTGGGCCGGCAACACTACCTGGTGCCTCGTACCTAGAGATTCTTCTCCGGCCTCCATCCTCACAGGCCTCCACTGTCTCATCAGCATGCCGTCCTGTATGTAAAAATGAGTGGCCCTCTCAAGACCAACACGTCCTCCTTTGGCCTCATGAATCAATTCGGGGAACTCTATCTGCTGCAACTCCCCAAGACGAGTGCGGTCTACCCCTAGAGAACTGGCGAGGGTCACCTTTAACTCACTATCCGGGCTGCCTCTGCCCTCTACTCGTTCTCAGGGTTCCATGAAGAGGTGATCGATTCCCAGGCTGTCGGACGCCTCCTCTTCAGCCCTATCAGAGCCACTCCCTAAGTGTCCGTCGCACCGCCTCGGAATCACAGCGCATACAGGGAACGCCACCGCGGCGATTCCCTTTTCGTCCCCACAGGCGTCTTACACTCCGCCTTACTCCTTATAGTGCTCCAAGCACTCCTTGCCCTTCACGAGGTTGGGGAGGACACATCCTCCACATGCGTCATTACCAAGGATGACTTGTGCCTCCATCTTGGGCATTGTTGCACAGACCCCCACCACAAGGGTCTGGCAGCCATAATCAGAATTCAGAGTCACCTGGTGTAGAGGCATCCTCACTGGGCCTCCCACAGTGGTCACACTTGCCACCCCCCACACTGGTACTCGCGTAACCCTCGGGGAACAGGGTTTTGCTCACCAGGGTAAAATCTGCCCCAGTGTCTCTCAATATCTTCACCGGAATGGGGTCTGCGTCCCCCATCCTTACGGTTCCCTCACACACGAATGGGTGAACTCTTTTCTCGCCACTCAGTACAAGTTCATCCCGCACCCTCTCGGTCATCTGGTCCTCGACTCTCACGAAAGCAACGTTCCCCCGCTGCTTAGGGCGTCTGCATTCCCACGAGAAGTGTCCGAATCCCCCACAATTGTAGCAGCGGAACTTCCCTGTCGGTGACCATCCACCACCGCTCGTCCTGGCAACGCCTCCAGAGGCCGTCGCTCCGTGGGTCTTCCTCGCACCATCCATCGTCTCCTACGTCGCAGCAACAGCTCCTGAGCTCTCAGCTTGGGACTTCTTTACCGGCTCCACAGCACTCTTTGATCCTCTACTGTCTCCACTCGAGAGGTGGGACTTGGGAGAACTCGCTCCTGTCCTCCGTCCGTCCGTCCTTCTATAACTTCTCCCATATCCGGAGTATACTGGCAATCGGTGCTGTCCCTCTCGGCATGGTCGTAAGGCTTCTTCCAGGATGTCAGCTCTGTCGGCCGCAGCCCTCAGGTCCTTTATGTCCGCCTCCTTTACTCTAACCCTGATCTCATGAGAGAGCACGGACATAAACTTCTCCATGATCATAAGCCTCTTGATATCTTCAGCCGACTTCGCTCCTTCAGACTTCAGGAATTTTCTCTCCATGCCCCTCACCGTCTCTGCATAAGATTTTTCTGGCGAACGGGTACATTTCCTGAATCTCTTCCTGTAACATTCCGGCGTTAGCTTGAAAGAATGGAGCACAGCTCTCTTTACAGCATCGTAGTTGGTGCACTCCCTGAGGTTGAGCATGTTGTAGGCTTCACGAGCTTCACCGGTGAGCCTACTCTGAACCAGCTCCGCCCACTCTGCCCTCGGCCACTTCTTCAAGGTAGCTACTCTCTCGAAGTGGGCGAAGAAGCCCTCAGCTTCATTAGGCACAAAGACCGGCAAATCTCGCTCTCTCACTCAGCGGTCTTCCTGCTGGGGTGGTGCAGGTGGGGCTAGTCCTAGTTCAGCCCGCTTCAGCTCAACCTCTTTGTTAGCTTCTACCTCTTGCTGTTTCAGCCTAGCTTCTAGCTCGCGCTCCTCCTGTCTTAGCTGTGCTTCTCGCTCTTGTTCCTCATGCTTCAGCTGCGCTTCTTCTCTCCTCAGCTGTGCTTCTTCTCTCCTCAGCTGTGCTTCGTGCTCACACTCTTCCTTGCGCAGCTGTGCCTTTCGTTCCTCTTTGCGCAGCTGCGCCTCCAGCTGCAGCTTCAATATCTCCAGCTTGACGCTGCGCTTGCTGCCGCTGGATCCCCTGCTGCTTCCACCAATGCTCAAATGTTCTCCCACACTGGCAGGTGTCTGTGGCCGTTTCTTCCCCAAAGCTTCATCTCGTGCCCTGAGCTGTGCCATGATATCCAGTCTTCTCTCTCCCACTTTGGAAGATCTCAATTTTATCGCAAAGTGGTCGGCTATCGATTGCAGCTGTGCCTTGGTGCAATCTTCCAGCACCTGCTCATCCCTTGTGTCAATGAACCGTGTTACCTTATCATCCTCCATCTTGTGCTACGAGTGATAACCTGTACCTGATACCTAATACCACTGTAAAGTACCACAATTGCAACCTTTATCTTGATCATAATCCTAAGTACCGAATCCAGGCGAGGTCGCCAATGTTGGGGTACGCGAGGCAAGTAACAGTATACAAGATATCCTAAGTACTTTATCCTGTCAACGGTCGCCAACGTCGGGGCGTCTCTCTCTATACATGGACACCACCCAGTAGTATTAGCGATAACTGTTGCTCAAGTAGCCCTGTGGGTCTTCACTCAATCCTCCCGGCGCCACTGTTCGCCAGGAGAGTATCCCAGTCGATCCCCAGCCAGCCTTATAGCCAAAGAATGAGTGGGAACACAGTTTGCTCTCTCCCAACCGTTTGCCCGCCCCGACGAGGGTTCTACTACTAACTGCAAGGTCGCCAACTGGTGTTTCCCGTGTCCAGTAACATGTCAGTGGTATTGTGAAATTGTGGTGCTAATGGCAGAGCTCACTCATTAAATCTGGTCTCAGGCAGGTATATGTCTCTAATACTCTCACTCTTTGGAACTGTTCTGTAGCAACAAGATATATATGGTGGGATAATACAAACGCAAAGGTATTTTGTATTTTACTTAAAAACTTCAAGGTGGTATATCCGTATCAACAACGAAACATCAAGTACAATGCAGAAAGTCACTCTCTCTTCTTAAAACTGGGGCTCACCTAGAGGGTAACACTCTCCCCCCATCCCGTCAATGTCATAATCAGCTGAGCGGCCCCCCCCCCTCTCACGGTGTGAATGCTCCTGTACTTGTTTTCCTGGCGCTAGGCGCTTTGTTTCTTTATATTCGCAGGAATCGCTATATTTGTCATCAACACAATATTTCTATAATGGCAATAGAACGCAATGAATCACCACACTGATCTCAAGTTCTATAACTCATTTCTACAGCAATTAACATAATATTTCACTATGATGATGTGATACACTGTACTTCACAATAATTACAATGAATGCAATTAACCACGGTACTGTTCTTAGATTCAGTAATTCCTCACGAAGGCGATAACACAATTAATCCCTGCACACATGGAAATGTTATTTATCACACCAACATATACATATATAGAGATAAATTCATTAATATCAATAATAATAAGATAAATACTGGTCACACAGCCTAACACCAATAACTGGTACACTTATATATATATTCTCTGGCATAAGTTATCATATTAATGTCACACGAAAGAAATCATCAACGACACAATAAATTCTTCAATAATTCCAGGTGCCTGCACATACCACATATATAAATATCGTGAGAGCTCTGTACAGCCTCACTCTGCACAACTGTGCCTTACTGTGACATAGACATCAGTGAGCCTTGCTCACGACATGAAAGATACTCTGGCTAAATATATAGCTGACTAAAGGGGAATTGGGAGGGAAACTAGAATCACCTACTTCCACCTCACTGATGTGGACTCGCCCTCCGGTGAGAGTTGAATTGAAGCTCCTGGTCCCGGCTCTCGCCTCGTTGTAGGGAACGCCCCCACACACACAATGATGCGTTCTCCAGGAACCCAATCAACGTCCCAAAATAAACGCGTCGTCACCGTGCTCTGTCCTCCGCAGGTCCGTGCTCCTCCACAACATCTTGCAGGGTTGGAGTCGGTCTCCCGGGCGTTGACTTCTCCTTACAACTACGGCTGCCAACCTACTTCTCAGCTGCAGTCGTCCTGATTCCCAATTAGTTTTCTTCTTTCACTGCTTCCCGGTGGATTGGCCCAGCCGCTACGTCGTCACTGTGAAGCTATCATACGCCCCAGACGTCACTGTCTAGACCTCACTTCCTGCACAGCACCTGTCCCTGGAGCACTTGTTGCTCAATATTCCGTCGATTCCCTCTTCAGTCCAACAAATGAAAAAGGGAAGACCTCACAGCGTACTTGCAGACTATGGGTGACGAGTAAAATCCACGGGAGCGGGGTACAACTGTCAAATCTGACAGGATCAACCTTTCGCACATCCGTCCACCTTGACGTGTCATGTCAGACTGGTGGCGCCACCGTGGCGCGATGACCGGACCCCCCTTCCTTCGTGACGTCATACTTGCCAGAGGCGGTTTTCATTGGCCCCCTGCGCCACGTCCCTGTCAGTGACCAATCTGGTGCCACTGACGTCACACAGCTTTGGCGGCAAAACGGAGGGGCCAGCGCCATATTGGCGTCCTAAAGGGCCTATACCACAGGCCAAAATACTTTTCTTTTACGAATTTCTCGCCAACTCGAGAACACTACATTCTCCCACATATATCAAACTGATGCCCGCGACGTAGAGAACGCTCGGGTAAAGTGGCTATGACTCTTACAGCAGGCCTGGGAGAAATATAAGGGGGGGGGGAAACACCGTCACAATATATATGCGAACAAGCCTGATTGATCCCCAGGCATATATGCAACCGAAAACTCACACCCCAGAAGTGACTCGAACCCATACTGCCAGGAGCACTATGCAACTGGTGTACAGGGCACCTTCACCACTCACCCATCACGACCGTTCAAAAAATGATGGTAACCGGAGCTATTTACCCCATCATCCCGACGGCGTTCTGATGGTAATCTTGGGCATAGTATTTTCTCAAATTACCTCATTCTTTGGGGCACACATGATAAGCCCTATTTACCCACGTGAGAACTGCGGAAGACCTATTGGCCCATACTTTCTCTTGCTGCTCCTATGTTGGTTCAGGGTCTTGAAGTGGGTAGAATATAGTCATGCATTAATTGGCTGTTGATTGCTGGTGTTGACATTTTGATGTGTAGTGCCTTGCTGATGTCGAGTCTCCTGCTTTCGCTGTATCTATCAATGATTTCTGTGTTGTTTGTTAAGATTTCTATGGTGATGGTCTGGTTGAGAGAAGAGCTTATTTGTTCCTTAATGGAGCCCTGTTGTTTATGCATTGTTAATTGCCTAGAAAGAGACGTTGTTGTCTTGCCTATATACTGATTTATTTGGGGCTTACAGTCCCCAAGTGGGCATATGAAGGCATAGACGACATTGGTTTTCTTCAAGGCGTTCTGTTTGGTGTCTGGGAAGTTTTTCATGAGTAGATTGGCCGTTTTTTTCTTTTTGTAGTAAATTGTCAATTGCATTTTCTGATTTTTGTCTGCAGGAATAACATTTTTATAAATAGTATCTTTCAGAACACTTTGCTCCATTTTATGAGCCGTCGAAAAGAAGTTCCTGTAGGACAGTCTAGTAGGGGGTACAGGTTTGTGTTAGTTGACTCTTCAGAGGTTGCATTGCATTTCACCTCTCTTTTTATGATGTCTTCAACATAACCGTTAGAGAAGTCATTGTTAACTAGGACCTGCCTTACCCTACAGAGTTCTTCATCGACTTGCTTCCATCCTGAGCTGAGACTGAGAGCCCGGTCGACGTAAGCATTGACAACACTCCTCTTGTACCTGTCTGGGCAGTCACTATTGGCATTGAGGCACATTTCTATGTTTGTTTCCTTAGTGTAGACTGCAGTGTGGAAGCCTCCGTTCCTTTCCGTGACTGTTACATCTAGAAAGGGCAGCTTCCCATCATTCTCCATCTTGTATGTGAGATTTAACAGAGAATTCTGCTTGAATACCTCCTTCAGCTGTTGCAGACGTCTAACATTAGGTGCCTGCATAAAAAAGTCATCAACATACCTGCAGTATATGGTGGGTTTCAAGTCCATGTCAATTAAGACCCTCTGCTCTATGGTACCCATGTAGAAGTTAGCAAACAGGACACCTAGGGAAGAACCCATGGCGACCCCATCTACTTGCTTATACATGTGCTCATCTGGACTCAAGAAAGGTGCCTCTTTAGTGCAGGCTTGGAGTAGCTTTCTTAGTATGTTTTCTGGCATGTCAAGCGGATCACGATACTCTCTGTCCACTATCATCTCGATTGTTTCATCCACAGGTACATTGAAAAACAGCGACTCTACATCCAAAGAGGCTCTTATCCCTGTGGCCCGTGCACCCCGCAGTAAGTCAACGAATTCCTTTGGAGACTTCAGACTGAAAGCACAAGGTACATAAGGAGTCAGCAAGCAGTTGACTCGCTTAGCCAGTCAACTGGTTAAGACTAAGACTCTGTATGTGGCTGTGGGTATTTGGCTGATGATTAGCCGAAGTGGATTTTCAGGCTTGTGGGTCTTGACATTTGCATATGCATAACCAGGTTTGTATTCCCCAATAACGTTTGGACGGTGGAGTCTGGATTTCTTGGCGTTCACAGTTTCGATCAATCTGTTTACCTTTGTTTTCAATTCGGCTGTAGTGTCCTTCGTTACCCTTTGGAATTTAGTTTGGTCAGAGAGTATGAGGTTCATTTTTGCCAGATATTCATTCTTTTTAAGAATAACGTATATTGGCGACTTGTCACCTCTACTGACGACTATCTCTTTGTTCTCACGAAGGCTCTTAGCTGCCGCTTTGAGCTCAGGGGACAGTATGGTGCTTCTGTAGTTACTTCGAATCTTTCCTCCTTCTGCAATAAATTCCGCTTGCAAGGTGTCTTTAGTGGTAACCTTCTTTTGCGTATCGAGGTCGAATATGTCATCCAATAGGATCTCCAACTCCACTTTCCGGGCCATCTCACTTGGTCTGGACACAACGTGACAGTTTATACCCAGATTTAAGAGATTGAATCTTTATTGGCATTGAGGCACATTCCTATGTTTGTTTTCTTAGTATAGACTGCAGTGTGAACACCATTTCTTTCCGTGACTGTTACATCTAGATACGGCAGCTTCCTATACAGCTAAGCCACAGCAACCTTTCCCTGTCTCCCAGTCTTCCCCCCAATCCCCCCTCCCCCGTCCCCCTCGTCCTCCCAACCATTCCTCACTCCCCTGTCCCTTCGTCCTCCTAACCATTCCCTATTCCACCGTCCCCACATCCTCCCCACCATCGCCAACTCCCCCCCTCCCCTTGTCCCCTCGTCCTCCCGACCATTCCCCCCTCCCCCGTCCCCTCGTGCTCTGCACTATCCCCCACTCCCCTGTCATCTTGTTATTTTCACCATTCCCTCTCCAGTGTCCCCCTCATCCTAACCATTCCCCTCCCCAGTCCCCTCGTCCTCCCCACCATCCCCCACTCCCCTGTCCTCTTGTCCTCCCCACCATTTTCAATTCCCCTGTCCCCTTGTTCCCACCATTCCCAACACCCCCATCCCCTTGTTCTCGCCACCATTACCCCCTTCCCTGTCCCCTCATGTTCCCCACCATTCCCCACTCCCATCCCCTTATCCGCCCCACCATTCCACTCTCCCTCGTTCGATACATTCCCAAATGATCTGCTGTTCCCATCAGAAAATTGGGAACATCAAATGATCTGATGTTCCCATTACTGAAATATAAGAAAACAGTTAAAAAAACGAAATGAAAAAAGGAAACAACTATACTCACGAAATGAACAGTTTGGTAAACAACCAAACTCAATTCCAAGGTAATGTCACACAAAATAATTAAATCAAAATGAAAATATATCAAAATCTATTAAAATTAAATTTGTCAATGCAGTCAGAAACATTGAAATGGAATGGTAACATATTTAGTACAGCATGTGTTGCTCTTAGGGAGCCTGTCGGCCGAGCGGACAGCACGCTGGACTTGTGATCCTGTGGTCCCGGGTTCGATCCCGGGCGCCGGCGAGAAACAATGGGCAGAGTTTTTTTCACCCTATGCCCTTGTTACCTAGCAGTAAAATAGGTACCTGGGTGTTAGTCAGCTGTCACGGGCTGCTTCCTGAGGGTGGAGGCCTGGTCGAGGACCGGGCCGTGGGGACACTAAAGACCCGAAACCATCTCAAGATAACCTTACATGCAACAGATGGCAATGTTTCTTAAAAAAAAGAATGTTTTTACCTGTCACGGGTGTGGCATCTATCCTTGAACTTACGAAATGAATGGTATGGTAAACAACACAGCTCAATTCTAACACAATGTCAAACAAAATAATTTAACCAAAATGGAAATAAATAGAAATATATGAAAATTCAATTTATCAATGCAATCGGAAACATTTAAATAGAATCATAACATATTTAGTATAGCCTGTGTTGCTATTACATGTAACAGATGATGATGTTTTAAAAAAAAAACTGTTTTTACCTGTCACAGGTGTAGCATCCATATAGTAGGTATATAAAAACACACGCATATTTGAATGGAACCTTGTATCAAAATTTAAAAGCAATCGGTGAGGAACTTTTGGAGATTACAGCATGTTTTGCTATTAAGTCCAACTGATGGCGCTATTTTTCAAAAAAGCATGTTTTTTTCTGTCACAGGTGAGGCTTGTATATAGTAGGTATATAAAAACACGCGTCTATTTGAATGCAATGCTGTGTCAAAATTTTAAAGCAATTGGTAAAGAGGTTTCAAAGATTTCCCCTCACATGATCAAAAAGGCATGGTTTTCCCGTTACAAATGTTACATATGTATAGTATGTATATAGGATGCGAATGTATCCAAATGAAACATTGTGTGAAAATTTCAAAGCAATCGGTAAAGAACTTTCGGAGATTAGCGATTTTGAATAAACGAACATTTAAACTTTTATTTATATATATTTCTCTTGTTAGGATGATGTTATGTGCTTCTCTCATGTTATTTTTAGGGGTACCCGATTGAAGATGACAGGTTAAACGCCTTGTGAACTTGATGGACATCATACCTATGTACACACATTGGCTACATCCATCATGGAGGGAGGGAGGGCCAGGTGTACATACATACATACTATGTTCGACTGCTGCAATTTGTTCTTGGTTGACTTCGGGCTGTTTTTAGTGAGGTCAGTGGTCTTCTTGTTTTATAGAATATGATGTCTATATTTTGGTAGGATTTGTACTTTTTACTCCTTTACAGATTATTTATTTCATTATTCTTTCCTCTTTCTTGTATTCACTGCGAATAATGGATTTGTAAAATAATTTAATTGATGTTATGGTTTCTATTTTTGGTTCAGGATTGTACCACCGGTCCAAGTGTCGTCTTAAAATGGTGTTGATCTCGTGGTTCCGAAGCCATTATTCACCAATACTTGTGTGCTCCTTTCAAACTCCTTATGCACGTTGTTCTATTCTGAGAAGTGGGTAAGATCTCGACGAATATAAGCGTAGAGAACACTGACTTTGTATCTTGGGGGGGGGGGGGGCACTCACTCCTACCGTTTAGACATAATCCTATGTTTGTTGGCTATCTTATCTTGAGGTTACCTTGAGATGATTTCCGGGCATAGCGTCCCCGCTGCCCGGTCCTCGACCAGGCCTCCTTTTTGTTACACACACCCCCTGGGAAGCAGCCCGTAGCAGCTGTCTAACTCCCAGGTACCCCTTTACTGCTAGGTAACGGGGGAATCAGGGTGAAAGAAACATTTTGCCCATTTGTCTCCGCCTCCACCGAGGATCGAACCAGGCACCTCAGGACTACGAATCGGAAGCGCTGTCCAACCAGCTGTGAGGCGCCCTTAGGCTTAGTATATACGCTGGTGTTTAGAGATGCTCCTGTCTTTGTTATTAGCTCTTGGATCCCGTCGTTTCCACCCCATTCCAAGTATTCCAGTGTATGGACTTATTTATTTGTAGGAGAAAGCTCTTAAGGTTCGCTACTACAGTTAATTTCCTCAAATTCCAGTATGTGAACTGGAATTGGCCGGAAATAATGATTGAACTACTTGCACCTAGTTATTTGTAGCTGAGCTCGTAGGGTTGTAATTAATTACAGCACATTTCAACTATTCATGTATGTGTACTTATCTATCTGTTCTTATGTCTTCGTGCGTACCTCTTGTTCTCCACAATTCCAGCTACTATTCCTAAAATTTTAGTTTGCACACAAATATTTGTGCTCATCTATTCGTTCTTTACCTCCTGTACTCCGCGATTCCAGATACTATTCTCACCATATCAGTGTACTAACCTATTTGTGCTTACCTGTTTGGGTCAGTTATTCTTAACTATTTCAAAACACTTCCTATTACAATCTTGATGGAGTGAGTGTGTGTCAGTGTGAGTCTCTCCTAGTATTTCCCAGACGTTACACGACCATTCCAGCCTCACAATTTTCAATTTCCGGGTCTATTTACACATATAATCTATACAAATAAAAATTTAAATGTTCGTTTGTTCAAAATCGTTAATCTCCGAAAGTTCTTCACTGATTGCTTTGAAATTTTGACACAACGTTGCATTCGAATATACGTGTGATTTTATATACCTACTATATACATGCAACACCTGTGACAGGTAAAAATTTTTTAAAAATCAGCGCTATCTGTTGCACATAAAAGCAACACTCGCTATTCTAAATATGTTACGATTCCATTTCAATGTTTTCGATTGCATTGATAAACTGAATTTTCAAAGATTTCTATTTTTTTTATTTCATTGTTTTGTGAGACATTGCATTGCAATTGAGCTGTGTCTTTTTTACCATACCGTTCATTTCGTGAGTATATATTTTTTATTTTTTCCATTTCGTTTTTAAACTGTTCTTATTTTTCAGTGATGGGAACATCAGATCATTTGATGTTCTCATTTTTCTGATGGGAACATTAGATCATTTGGGAACACGTTGGACGAGGGAGTGGGGAATGATGGGGAGGGCGAGGGGATGTGAGTGAGGGAGGATGGGGAGAACAAGGGGACGGGGGGAGGGAGTAATGGTTGGGGAGACGGGGCAGTGGATGATGGAGGGGGGAGGACGAGGGGATGGGAGAGGGGGGAATGGTGGGGAGGACGAGGGAATGGGGGAGTGGGGGATTGTTGGAAGGACGAGGGGACAGGGGTGTGGGGAATGGTGGGGAGGACAAGAGGACGGGGGATGGGAGGATGGTGGGGGAGGACGGGGGAGTGGGGAATGGTTAGGAAGAGAAAATGGGGAGGGGGGGATTTGTAGGGGGGACGGGGGAGGGTTGCTGTGGCTCAGCAACGCGCATGCATTGCTGAGCCACAGCAACGTGTGGCCGGGTACAGCTAATTTTAAATATTTTCTTTGTTATGATGCAGGTAGGTAAACTATAGTTCTCGAGACCTACCTCATACGATTAGACTTTGCTAATGTTTCAACAATCGCTGTTGTTGTTGTTTAGTTCCATATACTAGGAAGGGGTATCTGATTATAGTCCAAAAACACCCACAAGATGTCCCTAAAGGTAACATCCCAAGCATATTAACTCATTCTAGTCCAACCTAATCTAACCTATTCTAATAAAACCTAACTTAACCTAACCTATCTGATCTCATTCTAATCTATAGTCAGACAATTTAAAAACAGTCCCTGTTTTTTTTTGTAGTTGTTGTACACAGGTTTTTAAAAACCAGGCAATATTCACATCAAATGTATTAAAAAAAGTAGATTACTGCAATATTGTTCTTAAATTAATATGAGTTAATTGCCTAATATTACTCTAGAGGGGTATGCCTTATACTCAAGCTCGTACTAACATTAACTGAAACACAGCACTCATCTCTAATTTATATGTAATCGCATAACCTGAATATACCACCGATTTTCGTTATTCAACCCACCTAGGTATTATGCCTGTATATTCACCTACCATGTCGACAGGAGTAATCTCATTAGTTTAAAGATAAATAATTTAAAAATATTTTATAATTTAACTCACACTGCAGAAATAAATCTAAAACACCAACCAAGTTAACGATAGCATTACACATCATAACTGTAGAAACCACTAGTATCTTTACGTTCTGTTCAACAAAACCAGCTATGTTACAGACTCACCTGAGTCTGTAACCAAACCAATTTGTAACAGAACTCGCATATACCAAAAATCGTATGTAACAAAACTAGCATGTAAGCAAACACTAGCAAACTGTTTGTAATAAAACTTATTGATATCATTTGTTAGAATATTAGCGAAGTCTAATAGTCAGAGGCAGGCCCGAGAACTATAGCGTACCTCTTTTTACAGCATCGTAAAGGTCAGCACTGTTTTTGGAAGACTGTGAAAATGTCTGGGAGAGGAGGGGCCTCAGTCTTAACACCAAACTGAAGATTTGGTGGTTTATAATTAACTCGCCACACTTCTCTACGCCAGCGAGACCTGGACTGTCTAAGCAAATACGCCAAACAGCTTAATCACTTTCACTTGAATTGTCTCCATAGACTCCTACATACAGGTAGGGAGTACATAAGGGAGTACTTAAGCAACAGGAAACAGCGAGTAACGGTGAGGGGGGAGACATCAGAGAGGCGAGATGTCACCAGCGGAGTCCCACAGGGCTCAGTACTTGGACCCATCCTGTTTCTAATATATGTGAACGATCATCCAGAGGGTATAGACTCATTCCTCTCAATGTTTGCTGATGATGCAAAAATTATGAGAAGAATCAAGACGGATGAAGATAGACAGAGACTACAGGACGACCTGGATAAACTGGAGGAATGGTCTAGAAAATGGCTGCTAAAGTTCAATTCAGGAAAGTGTAAGGTGATGAAATTAGGCGAAGGGAGCAGGAGGCTGAACACAAGGTATCATCTGGGAGGGGAAATCCTGCAAGAGTCAAATAGAGAGAAGGATCTGGGGGTTGATATCACAACGAACCTGTCCCCACAAGCCCACATCAAAAGAATATCATCAGCGGCATATGCTAGACTGGCCAACATAAGAACTGCCTTTAGAAACTTGCGTAAGGAATCTTTCAGAACCCTGTATACCACTTATGTAAGACCAATCCTGGAGTATGCAGCTCCAGCCTGGAGTCCATACCTAGTTAAACACAAGACAAAGTTAGAGAAGATTCAACGGTATGCCACCAGGCTCATCCCGGAACTGAGAGGATTGAGCTACGAGGAAAGGCTAAAGGAGCTGAACCTCATATCCCTGGAAAACAGAAGAGTAAGGGGGAGACATGATAACCACCTACAAAATTCTCAGGGGAATTGACGGGGTGGACAAAGACAAACTCTTCAGCACGGGTGGGACACGAACAAGAGAACACAGGTGGAAACGTAGTACCCAGATGAGCCACAGAGACGTTAGAAAGAATTTTTTTCAGTGTCAGAGTAGTTAATAAATGGAATGCACTAGGAAGTGATGGGGTGGAGGCTGACTCCATACACAGTTTCAAATGTAGATATGATAGAGCCCAATAGGCTCAGGAATCTGTACACCAGTTGATTGACAGTTGAGAGGCGGGACCAAAGAGCCAAAGCTCAACCCCGCAAGCACAATTAGGTGAGTACAATTAGGTGAGTACAGGTGAAATGACACAATCCCGGACACGGAATTCCAGAAAAGGGCCGGTATTCCCAGTGTCTACACACTCCTATAGAAGTCTCAGGCTAGATGGGCAAGCTACGTTGTCAGAATGTCTAAGAGCCGATTGCCCAAATAGCTGCTGTATGGAGAACTATGCGAGGGCACGCATTCAGTTGGGGTGCAGAAGAAACTATTTAAGGACTGCTTCAAGGTGACCCTCAAAGACTTGGACATCAACCCCAGCACTTGAGTGTCGCTGGCTCAGAACGGTCAAACTTGGCGAAGCAAAGACACCACAGGGGCCCCCATGCTGCAGAGAATAGACGGACTGCGGAAACCCACAGGAAACGCGCCGCGCGCAAAACTAGAGCAACCTTCACCTCTACAGCACCACCCACCCATATATGTCCCGTGTGTGTGGGCGTGCTATCCGGACCCGATTTGGTCTCATTAGCCATCTTCAGACACACAGCCACCGATCTTCGACCTAATATTGACGTCATGGTCATCTTCGATTCCGAAGGACAAACAGTATCACCTTACCTCTTAACAATCGAAGAAATATTCAATATTGAATGAGTAAATGGAATCTGATTATGGGAAATTATTAGGATGATACGTCTGGGAAATACTATCAACGACTCACACACACTCTCACGCAAGAGCTGTAAATGGTAATTGTTTAGGAATAGATAGGAATGCCACAAACAGGTAAGCACAAATAGGTAAATTCACACTGGAATGAGGGGAATGATATCCGTAATATTGTGGAACGGGAAGTAAAGCACGAATAGGTAAGTACACATACTGGAATGGTTCGGAGTGGCTCAAGAATAGTTGGAATGGGGTGTAATTAATTAGAACTCTCAGAGTTTAAGTACAAATGACTGAGTGCAAATAGATAAAATTGCACACTGGAACGGGACGGAATTGACTGGAATAGCTAACCCTAAGAACCTTTTCCCACAAATAGGTAAGTACATGCAGCAGGAGAGTTGGAATGGGATGGAAAGCACGGGATCCATGAGCTAAAGCACGAACCTGTTGCGATAAATACCACACATACTGGCATGGCTCGGAATGTTCAGGAATTAATTAAATGGTGAACCCAGGATCTAAAACCTTCAAGCGCACATAGACGAGTACTAGTATGAGAGTGCGAATATAGCTTAGCACAACTAGGTGACTCTGGAGGTGTGACCGTCCCTGACTGACAGGTTGACAAGACACGTCTGAGCTAATCCCTCACCCACACTCAGCAGTGAAGAGTCTCATATATGGGGACTTGTAGCAAGCATTCAATTTATTCCCACTCGCCCCTCTTTCCCACTCACCCCTCATTCCCACTCACCCCTCATTCCCACTCACCCCTCATTCCCACTCACCCCTCATTCCCACTCGCCCCTCATTCCCACTCACCCCTCATTCCCACTCACCCCTCATTCCCACTCACCACTCACCCCGCATTCCCACTCACCCCTCATTCCCACTAGCCCTTCATTCCCACTCACCCCTCATTCCCACTCGCCCCTCATTCCCCACTCACCACTCATTCCCACTCACCCCTCATTCCCACTCACCCCTCATTCCCACTCACCACTCATTCCCACTCACCACTCATTCCCACTCTCTTCTCGTTCCCAGATATTCCAAGATTCCCGAAATTTACATTCCTGAAATTCCTGGATTCCCATTCCCAGCCCGGCTCAAAAGTGGTAAGTGTCTGTTCTTTATTACTCTTTACACTACCGATCACTAACGCTTGCCTGTATGCATCACTGGTTCCGGTAGCTATAAATAATATGGTTCTGGCTATTCTCGTATCGTACTCCCTGCAGTTATTATTCTGGAATCTCCAAGGGTCAGTAGGGTAACAGTTGAACACCGATATGCCTCTATATTTGTTCGATATGCCTCTATATGTTCGTATATATTATACGAACACTCCTCGTTCACTTAATCATCTTTCTTTTTTTTTTCTTTTTTTTTGAGACATATACAAGAGTTGTTACATTCTTGTACAGCCACTAGTACGCGTAGCGTTTCGGGCAGGTCCCTGGAATACGATCCCCTGCCGCGAAGAATCGTTTTTTCTTCAAAGTACACATTTTACTGTTGTGTTAAACAGAGGCTACAGTTAAGGAATTGCGCCCAGTAAATCCTCCCCGGCCAGGATACGAACCCATGACATAGCGCACGCGGAACGCCAGGCGAGTGTCTTACCACTACACCACGGAGACTGTATATCTAGAAAAATCTAGAAAATCTAGAAAAATCTAGAAAAACTATGTCCTGATCTGTACTTACTTTCCGGCGAGCCTATCGTCCAGTTCTTTGAGGCAAAAAAATCATGTAGCGACCTTCCATTGAAAATATCATCGAGGTTACTCCCACAACTTGCAGGTTGTATCGGCTCAGGAGGCGACGCGGCAAGCTGTCGGAGTCGTCAGCGGTCAGCGACGTTTGCACAAACCACACTGACATTGTTGGGTTCTGGCTGGCCCAGCTGACGGTAAACATACAAAAGACAGATTAGAATATGAAAATGACAATATGGGCCGACACAAGAACAACAACTGGACACGGAAGGCAAAGTGTTCCCATAATATGACATGATTCCCATGCCTGGTGAGCTGACACTTGAATACAATAAAGGTGATAAATACGGGCTCACCAAGCCAGTGCTGCTTGGAACTTTTGTTCCCAGTAGCTGAATCTTAAACAACAACAATATAGATGAATATTAAGTACATTTACATATATTTAAGAACCTGTGATCTTAATGACGAATCCTGTGATGATGTTTAAAATATAAGTTATATTAGTAAATGATTAAACTTGGTTTCTGTTCATGAATAATTAAGAAGAGGATGATTTTAAATATATTATTTCAAATAATTGTGTAATTCGTCTCTCGATGTGCATACTTTGTATAAGAATCTTGACCTGCTCGAATGTTATTCATAAGTATTTTTCATTTGTATTTTCAATTCTTCACCACTTTCTCAATTTTTTTTTTACTAATACTTCCAAGAATTGTTTGTACACAATACGAATATTAACCAGTGAGTTCCTTATTAATGAATCCTAATCCTTACTGAAACCATTAAATACAATATTTAAATTAATTTTATATCTAACAGGCAATTTTGTTAATTTATCGATAAATATAAGAGGAACTATCAGGAGAAAGCACCAAGCCATAATGTCTATTTAGCACTTGTAAGGCATCAGGATTTTGGACGGCAAAAACCAGTATTGCCGTCCAATACCCAGTATCCAATACTGGACGGATACCAGTATTGGACGGCAAAAAATTTAACGATATCATAACGCAGTGATTGTCTAATTATCTACCAGCTTTTTTTTTTTTTTAGATATCTCATTGATATACCTGGTGGGAGGGAAGTACTTGTGTACCAGGTGGTATATGGTAATATATATATATATGTATATATATATATATATATATATATATATATATATATATATATATATATATATATATATATATATATATATATATATATATATGTCGTACCTAATAGCCAGAACGCACTTCTCAGCCTACTATGCAAGGCCCGATTTGCCTAATAAGCCAAGTTTTCATGAATTAATGTTTTTTAGACTACCTAACCTACCTAACCTAACCTAACCTACCTTTTTCGGCAACCTAACCCAAGCTAACCTATGAAGATAGGTTAGGTTAGGTTAGGTAGGGTTGGTTAGGTTCGGTCATATATCTACGTTAATTTTTACTACAATAAAAAAAATTGACCTCATACATAATGAAATGGGTAGCTTTATCATTTCATAAGAAAAAATTAGAAAAAATATATTAATTCAGGAAAACTTGGCTTATTAGGCAAATCGGGCCTTGAATAGTAGGCCAAAAAGTGAGTTCTGGCTACTAGGTACGACATATATATATATATATATATATATATATATATATATATATATATATATATGATATATATATATATATATATATATAATATATATATATATATATATAAAGACCTAATACATATAACCAGACCTAATACACATAACCAGACCTAATACATATAACCAGACCTAATACACATAACCAGACCTAATACATATAACCAGACCTAATACATATAACCAGACCTAATACATATAACCAGACCTAATACATATAACCAGACCTAATACACATAACCAGACCTAATACATATAACCAGACCTAATACATATAACCAGACCTAATACATATAACCAGACCTAATACACATAACCAGACCTAATACATATAACCAGACCTAATACACATAACCAGACCTAATACATATAACCGGACCTAATACATATAACCAGACCTAATACATATAACCAGACCTAATACATATAACCAGACTTAATACATATAACCAGACCTAATACATATAACCAGACCTAATACATATAACCAGACCTAATACATATAACCAGACCTAATACATATAACAGACCTAATACATATAACCAGACCTAATACATATAACCAGACCTAATACATATAACCAGACCTAATACATATAACCAGACCTAATACATATAACCAGACCTAATACATATAACCAGACCTAATACATATAACCAGACCTAATACATATAACAGACCTAATACATATAACCAGACCTAATACATAGTAACCAGACTAATACATATAACCAGACCTAATACATATAACCAGACCTAATGCATATAACCATGACCTAATACATATAACCAGACCTAATACATATAACCTAGACCTAATACATATAACCAGAACCTAATACACATAACCAGACCTAATACATAATAACCAGACCTAATACATATAACCAGACCTAATACACATAACCAGACCTAATACATATAACCAGACCTAATACATATAACCAGACCTAATACATATAACAGACCTAATACATAATAACCAGACCTAATACATATAACCCAGACCTAATACATATAACCAGACCTAATACATATAACCAGACTAATACACATAACCAGACCTAATACATATAACCAGACCTAATACATATAACCAGACCTAATACACATAACCAGACCTAATACATATAACCAGAACCTAATACATATAACCAGACCTAATACATATAACCAGACCTAATACATATAACCAGACCTAATACATATAACCAGACCTAATACATATAACCAGACCTAATACATATAACCAGACCAAATACATATAACCAGACCTAATACATATAACCAGACCTAATACATATAACCAGACCTAATACACATAACCAGACCTAATACATATAACCAGACCTAATACATATAACCAGACCTAATACACATAACCAGACCTAATACATATAACCAGACCTAATACATATAACCAGACCTAATACATATAACCAGACCTAATACATATAACCAGACCTAATACATATAACCAGACCTAATACATATAACCAGACCTAATACATATAACCAGACCTAATACATATAACCAGACCTAATACATATAACCAGACCTAATACATATAACCAGACCTAATACATATAACCAGACCTAATACATATAACCAGACCTAATACATATAACCAGACCTAATACATATAACCAGACCTAATACATATAACCAGACCTAATACATATAACCAGACCTAATACATATACCAGACCTAATACATATAACCAGACCTAATACATATAACCAGACCTAATACATATAACCAGACCTAATACATATCACCAGGACCTAATACATATAACCAGGACCTAATACATATAACCAGACCTTAATACATATAACCAGACCTAATACATATAACCAGACCCTAATACATATAACCAGACCTAATACACATAACCAGACCTAATACATATAACCAGACCTAATACATATAACCAGACCTAATACATATAACCAGACCTAATACATATAACCAGACCTAATACATATAACCAGACCTAATACATATAACCAGACCTAATACATATAACCAGACCTAATACATATAACCAGACCTAATACACATAACCAGACCTAATACATATAACCAGACCTAATACATATAACCAGACCTAATACATATAACCAGACCTAATACATATAACCAGACCTAATACATATAACCAGACGTAATACATATAACCAGACCTAATACACATAACCAGACCTAATACATATAACCAGACCTAATACATATAACCAGACCTAATACATATAACCAGACCTAATACATATAACCAGACCTAATACATATAACCAGACCTAATACATATAACCAGACCTAATACACATAACCAGACCTAATACACATAACCAGACCTAATACATATAACCAGACCTAATACATATAACCAGACCTAATACATATAACCAGACCTAATACATATAACCAGACCTAATACATATAACCAGACCTAATACATATAACCAGACCTAATACATATAACCAGACCTAATACATATAACCAGACCTAATACATATAACCAGACCTAATACACATAACCA
>NC_091173.1:47188702-47203702 GCF_040958095.1 Procambarus clarkii
ATATATACCAGAACTCAATTCTCAGCCTACTATGCAAGGCCCATTTTGCCTAATAAGCTAAGTTTTACTGAATTAATATATTTTCTCTAATTTTTTTCTTATGAAATGATAAAGCTACCCATTTCATTATGTATGAGGTCAATTTTTTTTATTGGAGTTAAAATTAACGTAGATATATGACCGAACCTAACCAACCCTACCTAACCTAACGTATCTTTATAGGTTAGGTTAGGTAGCCGAAAACGTTAGGTTAGGTTAGGTAGTCGAAAAAACATTAATTCATGAAAACTAGGCTTATTAGGCAAATCGGGCCTTGCATAGTAGGCTGAGAAGTGAGTTCTGGCTACTAGGTACGACATATATATATATATATATATATTTATATATATATATATATATATATATATATATATATATATATATATATATATATATTTATATATATATATTTGTATATTTTGGTAGCAGTCTTTCTTGTAGACATATATTATTAAATACTCCAAGCTTGTACTAAAGAGGCACCCTTCTTGAGCCCGGATGGGCACATGTATAAGCAAGTAGATGGGGTCGCCATGGGTTCTCCCCTAGGTGTCCTGTTTGCAAACTTCTACATGGGTACCATCGAGCAAAAAGTCTTAGTCGACATGAACTTGAAACCGGCCATATACTGCAGGTATGTTGACGACATTTTTACACAGGTACCTGATGTCAGACATCTGCAGGAGCTGAAGGAGGCATTTGAGCAGAGTTCCGTGCTGCGTTTCACTTACGAGGCGGAAAAGGATGGTAAGCTGCCTTTTCTAGATGTAACAGTCATGGAAAAGGGCGGAGGTTTCCACACTGCAGTCTACACTAAGGAAACAAACATAGGAATGTGCCTAAATGCCAACAGCGACTGCCCTGACAGGTACAAGAGGAGTGTTGTTAACGCATACGTCGACCGTGCTCTCAGCCACAGCTCAGAATGGAAGCAAGTCGACGAAGAGCTCTGTAGGGTAAGGCAGGTCCTAGTCAATAACGGCTTCTCCAATGGTTTCATCGAAGACATCATAAGAAGGAAAGTGAAAAGCCATGCAACCTCCGAAGAGACAACTAACACAACACCTATACCCCCTATTAGACTATTTTACAGGAACTTCTTTTCCACAGCTCATAAAACGGAGGAAAGGGTCCTGAAAGATATTGTTAATAGAAACGTTATCCCTACAGACAAAAATCAGAGGATACAACTGACGATTTACTATAAAACCAGAAAAAACGGCCAGCCTACTCATGAGAAACTCTCCAGACACAAAACAGAACGCTTTAAAAGAGACTAACGTCGTCTATGCCTTCAAATGCCCACTTGGGGACTGTAAGCTCCAAAAAACCCAGTATATAGGCAAGACAACAACATCTCTTTCTAGGCGTTTAACGATGCATAAGCAACAGGGCTCCATTAAGGAACATATAATCTCTTCCCATAACCAAACCATCGCCAGAGAAATCCTAGTAAACAACACAGAAATCATCGATAGATACAGCGATAGCAGGCGGCTTGACGTTTGCGAGGCACTACACATCAAGAAGTCAACACCAGCAATCAACAGCCAATTATTGCACAACTATATTCTACCCACCTCAAGACTCCGCTCCAATATAGAAGCATCAAGAAATATGGACCAATAGGCTTTCTACAAACACTTCTATTCAATACCCATTGTTTCTGTTCTGTCTTGTGTTGATACTTTTAATACCCTATTAATATCCCCTATTGTTCTGTCTTGTGTTAATGCCACATCACCCTTCCCACCTCACTCAAATGTAGATATAAAAGCAGAGAAACGCAAGTTCTAATCAGTTGTGTATTTGTGAAGTCTTTGAAAATGTAATAAGTTTTACGAAACGCGCCCGTGTCGCGTCAGACTAGAAATAAAAATGAGTTTTGGAGAAGCGATTTTTTATTCACCTCCAACAGTGAAGCGTAATGTTCGAAAGATTGAGAAAATTCGTGTTAGAATTATTAATCTTACTTTTTCAGTCTTATATATATATATATATATATATATATATATATATATATATATATATATATATATATATATATATATGTCGTACCTAGTAGCCAGAACTCACTTCTCAGCCTACTATGCAAGGCCCGATTTGCCTAATAAGCCAAGTTTTCCTGAATTAATATATTTTCTATAATTTTTTTCTTATGAAATGATAAAGCTGCCCTTTTCACTATGTATGAGGTCAATTTTTTTTTATTGGAGGTAAAATTAACGTAGATATATGACCGAACCTAACCAACCCTACCTAACCTAACCTATCTTTATAGGTAAGGTTAGGTTAGGTAGCCAAAAAAAGCTAAGTTAGGTTAGGTTAGGTAGACGAAAAAACATTAATTCATGAAAACTTGGCTTATTAGGCAAATTGGGCCTTGCATAGTAGGCTGAGAAGTGAGTTCTGGCTACTAGGTACGACATATATATATATATATATATATATATATATATATATATATATATATATATATATATATAATATATATATATATATATATATATATATATATATATAGTGTGTATATCACGAAAATAAACACGTGATTAAGAATGTGACAATGTCAGACCACGGAGGAAAAATGAAACGGGAAATTTCCTTAAGTACTTTCGTATATTAAATACATCTTCAGAAGGTCCATCTGAAGGACCTTCTGAAGATGTATTTAATATACGAAAGTACTTAAGGAAATTTCCTGTTTCATTTTTCCTCCGTGGTCTGACATTGTTATATATATATATATATATAATATATAATATATATATTATATATATATATATATATATATATATATATATATATATATATATATATATATATAATAAGAAGGAAGAAGGTACATTGGGATTGTGATGATACATAGCATAGTAATTACATTCTTGTAAAGCCACTAGTATGTGCAGCATTACGGCCTATGAATAAGTACCTATGTGGTATATTCCAAGTTATACTTTTCATGGCACTAACTCTTCCTCACGTACCAGTTTACGTTTAATAGTACTTGTCCATTGCCGTAGACAGCAGAATAGTCGTGATTGGTTAAATTTTAATGAAAATTGTAGCTTGCCAGTCACACGTGTGTTGTGAAATTTACCTACTCTTGTCCATACTTTTAGAATATTATGGATCAGCTACATCCTAGTGAAGGCTCATAGTTTAGTTTTGAGAAATATTAGTTGTTCTCAGTAAATTATAATAAGCACTATAAATATGAGTGCTTCACCAGTCAACATTATATACACTAGTCTGTGCTTTAAAAATCTTTAACGAACGTGTTGTCGGAACGTCAACAGAAAACGATGTTACGTTGGAATGTCTATGGGGCAAACTACTGCAAACAGGATGGAATGGTGTCTACTACAAACGAACAAATCCACAAGGGCCGTGACGAGGATTCGAACCTGCCTCCGGGAGCATCCCAGACACTGCCTTAATCGACTGAGCTACGACAGGGTAAAAAGATTGAAACCGAAGTTCTACTGAACTTAGGTTTCAACAAATAATCACAAGTAAACAAATCAAAAGAACGGCCTATTGACATAGCTCGGGTGCAGGGGGGGGGGGGTTGTGTAAAAGCCTGGTTTGTTCCTCGGAGAGGCTACGGGATCCAGTAAGTTCAGTAGAACTTCGGTTTCAACCCTTTTACCCTTTCGTAGCTCAGTCGATTAAGGCAGTGTCTGGGATGCTCCCGGACGCAGGTTCGAATCCTCGTCACGGCCGTTGTGGATTTGTTCATTTGATGCATCACGTTAGTGTGATCTCTGTGTGTGGTGTCTACTACAACTTTTTTTCCTTTTTTTTTTAATATATACGAGAGTTGTTACATTCTTGTACAACCACTAGTACGTGTAGCATTTCGGGCAGGTCCCTGGAATACGATCCCCTCCGCGAAGAATCGTTGTTACAACCAAGTACACATTTTACTGTTGAGTTAAAAAGAGGCTACAGTTAAGGATTTTCGCCCAGAGAATCCTCCCAGGCCAGGATACGAACCCATGACAAAGTGCTCGCGGAACGCCAGGCGAGTATCTTACCACTACACCACGGAGACTGGTAACATTAACCTTAAAAAGGTTTAAAAATACAGCTAAGCTACCAACTGTCCCACCAACGGGACAGTATATTCCAACTGTAGGATGGGCAAGTTGATGATTTAGGGGCAACGACGATGTAGGATGGGTATAGGGTGCACTACCACCTGTTAGGAGGGTAAGGGGTCCATACCACTTGTGGGCCCAAACCCACCCTACAACTGTCCATAGGATGGGTATGATGACCACTATCATCCATAAGATGGGTATTGGGTCCATTACCACTTATTGGATGGGTATATGGTCCACTACTGCCGATAGGATGGGTATGGCCTCCATTACCGCCCACAGAATGAGTATAGGGTCCAGTATCTCCCACAGGATGTGTATATGGTTAACTACCGCCGACAGGATAAGTTTATCGTCTACTACCGCCCACAGGATGGGTGTGGGGTTAACTACCACCCATAGGACGCGTAAGGGGTCCACTACCTCCCACAGGATGAGTATGGCGTCCACTGCCGCCCACATAAGTATGATGTCCTCCACCGCCAACAGGATGGGTATGGCCTCCACTGCTGAATGCAGGATGAGTATAGGGTCCAGTATCACCCACGGGATGGGCATGGGTCCATTACCTCCCACATGATGCTTATTCGGTTAAGTACCACCCACAGGATTGGTATGAATCCAATACCGGCGACAGGATGGGTTTGGGGACAACTATCATAAACAGGATGGGTATAGTGTCCACTACCGCCCACAGGATGCGTACGAGGTCCACAACCGCCCACGGGGTGGGTATGGGGGCCACGTCCATCCACAGGATGGGTATATGCTCCACTACCGCCCACAAAATGAGCATGGGGTCTACTACCGCCCACAGGATACGTATGAGGTCCACTACTGCCCACATGATGGGTATTGGGTCGACAACCACCCACAGGATGGGTATGAAGGGGCCACTACCACCCACAGGATGGGTATGGGGTCCAATTCCGCCCACAGGATGGGCATGGGGTCCATTACTGCCCTCAGGATGGGCATGGGGTCCACTACCACCAACAGGACGAGTATATTGGGTCCACTACTACCCACAGGACCCTTCTGTGATGCCTCCTTGCCGTGGTGAGCGGCTCACGTACACCTCCCTGGGACCGGTGTGGGTTGCCTTTGCCCCCTCTCCTGCCCACTTTTTGGGTGGTGTATGTGCAGAAGGGCGGCACGTTTGGGCGTTGTGAGCCATCGGACCACCCAGTGGAGGGGCCGCCCTGAGTGGATGGTTGGGTGTCCAGGCCGGGCCGATAGGGGGAATGGGATCTTGGCACCAGTGTGGGAGAATGGACGATGTAGAAGGACTCCCCTGTTGAAAAGGGGAAGCACCGCTGGGAACGATGCACCCTTCCTGTACTGGCCCGCGCTCGGCCTCCCTGGCTGCCTTGGTAGGTTGTATCCCTTGGTTCCATGTCCCAAACTTATAAAATTGATTGCTGCATGGATGACGACACGACTTCTCTTACCCAGGCTCTTGGGGTGGGCCACCAGGGCCCCTGAGCCGGACTGTCCTGGAAGACCGGGTTCTGTAGCCCCCACTACAGGGCCCGGTTTAGGCCCAGACCGGACTTCTCCTCCCTCCTCTGTGGTTGGGTCGAGCCCCAAGCCCGCTGTGGTGAGCACCTCGTCCCCTTGCACGGCTCCATCTCTTATTGTGACTACTGCGCCTTATGACCCATCTCTCTAGAAGGTTCTCATCGCTGTCCCTGCCACGGCCTCTCTCATATGCTCCCTTCCCATGCTCCCCCCCCCCCTCCCCATCCGGCCCGTTGGCACCGTGAGGGGGCTTAGTGGACGGCTGCTGGAGTGTGATGCTCCGTGGGACAGTCCTCTGTCCTTTGGCGGCCTTGCACTTCTGCTGCTGTCTTCTCTAATTGTGCCGGATTGCTTTTCCTTTTGTTTTGTTTTTCTCCCCCCTTTTCACCTATCTGCTTGTCTTTTCCTGCCGACCTTTTGCTTGCTTTGGTTCTTCCTTTGGACTTCTTCTATTTTGACGCCCGGGTGCTTGAGGAGGCATACTCTTGCACCCGTAGAACTGTAGTACCCGACGTCTCGAGCGAGGGGAACCTTTTATTGTCAATCCCCTTTCGTCACTGAACCCGATCTCGACGGACTGAGGGTTCTTAAGGTGGCGTTTGTGGGGCGTATACTCACGACGCACCCCTAGGAGGCCCCGGCATGTTCGGCGATAGCTTCCTGTTGGGTGTCCTGCCTCTAATTGTGGCTCCATGGTGGGTATGGGGGCACATTCGTGGATGAATTTCTTTCTCTACGTCTCTGTCGTTAAATGTTTCTGTTGTACCCTCTCAGGCTCGTGGGGTGGGCGACCAAGCCCCCGAGTCGGCCTGTATTGGAAGACCAGGCTCTGTAGCCCCCGCTGCATTGGGCCCCGACCTTGCTCCTCCTTTGACCGTCCTGAATTCTTCCCCCAGCTCCCCTCCCTCCTTTGTGGTTGGGTCGAGCCTCACACCCCCAGTGGTGACCACTTCGTCCCCTGGTGCGGCTAAGTCTCTTGTTGTGACTACTGCGCCTTTTGACCCATCTCTCTCTGGGGGTTCTCAACACCGTCGGCACCACGGCCGCACTCGCTCGTTTCCTTCCTGTACTGATGCGTATCAAGCCTTGTTTGGTCCTGCTTCGTGGGCCAAATACTTTGATCTCCTCCCTCTTGATTCTACGCCGCCTGACGATTTCTCCCTCCATCGGCATCTCGTTGATTCCGTGGATGCGTCTGTTACTTTCAACCCCACTCGTCTCGGTACACGTGTCGTTGCTGCTCCTTCTCAGGATGCAGCTTCCCGCTTGGCTGCCTTATTCTGCCTTGGCGACATCCCTGTTCGGGTCTCAAAGAACGTTCAGTTGAACGCCAGTGTTGGCACTATTCTCCTCCCGCCCCATGTTGCGACCGGTGTTCGAGATCTGCGCGACTGCCACGACAATATTCAACATATCCTTGATGCCCAGGGCCATTTTGTCCTCCAGGTAGACTCGTTTACTCGTCCCCCTCGTGGTCGTCGCCGTCAACCCCACGAGTTGTGAAGGTCACCTTTGATGGTAGGACCCTTCCATCCTCTGTCATTCTTGTTGGTGCCAGGTGCTCTGTTGTTCGGCCCTACTGGGACGCAACCGGGTTCCTCTCTGATGGGGCCGGATTCCCAAACTCTACTACCAAGTTAGTAGAGGCTTTCAAGGAGTGAGCCCGTAACGCAAGTTAAAACAATAGGGGAAGTACACAAATACTTCTGTTTTCTAATATGTGTATATTCACTTATACGTATTCCTTTATACCCTTTATATATATATATATATATATATATATATATATATATATATATATATATATATATATATATATATATAATATATATATATATATTATATATATATATATAATATATATATATATATTATATATATAATGTCGTACCTAATAGCCAGAACGCACTTCTCAGCCTACTATGCAAGGCCCGATTTGCCTAATAAGCCAAGTTTTCATGAATTAATGGTTTTTCGGCTACCTAACCTACCTAACCTAACCTAACGTTTTCGGCTACCTAACCTAACCTAACCTATAAAGATAGGTTAGGTTAGGTTAGGTAGGGTTGGTTAGGTTCGGTCATATATCTACGTTAATTTTAACTCCAATAAAAACAAATTGACCTCATACATAATGAAATGGGTGGCTTTATCATTTCATAAGAAAAATTAGAGAAAATATATTAATTCAGGAAAACTTGGCTTATTAGGCAAATCAGGCCTTGCATAGTAGGCTGAGAAGTGCGTTCTGGCTACTAGATACGACATATATATATATATATATATATATGTCGTACCTAGTAGCCAGAATGCACGTCTCAGCCTACTATGCAAGGCCCGATTTGCGTAATAAGCCAAGTTTTCATGAATTAATTGTTTTTCGACTACCTAACCTACCTAACCTAACCTAACTTTTTCGGCTACCTAACCTAACGTAACCTATAAAGATGTTAGGTTAGGTAGGGTTGGTTAGGTTTGGTCATATATCTACGTTAATTTTAACACCAATAAAAAAAAAATTTACCTCATACATAATGAAATGGGTAGCTTTATCATTTCATAAGAAAAAAATAAGAGAAAATATAATAATTCAGGAAAACTTGGCTTATTAGGCAAGTCGGGCCATGCATAGTAGGCCGAGAAGTGCGTTCTGGCTACTAGGTACGACATATATATATATATATATATATATATATATATATATATATATATATATATATATATATATATATATATATATATATATATATATATATATATATATATATTAAATATGACCGAAAAAGTAAGATTAATAATTCTAACACGAATTTTCTCGATCTTTCTTACGTTTCTTTTCATTGTTGATGGTAATTCAAAGATCAATTCTCCAAAATTCATTTTTATTTCTAGTCTGACACGACACTTGAGCGCGTTTCGTAAAACTTATTACATTTTCAAAGACTTTAGTTTAAGTTTTACGAAACGCGCTCAAGTGTCGCGTCAGACTAGAAATAAATATGAATTTTGGAGAATTGATCTTTGAATTACCATCAACAGTGAAAAGAAACGTAAGAAAGATCGAGAAAATTCGTGTTAGAATTATTAATCTTACTTTTTTGGTCATTTGATAATATATGTCTACAGGAAAGACTGCTACCAAAATATACTAATATATATATATATATATATATATATATATATATATATATATATATATATATATATATATATATATATATATATTAGTATATATATATATATATAGTATATATATATATATATTAGTATATATATATATATATATTAGTATAAGCCAAAACAGCTCGGGTTTGGCATTCCACAAGGGTGTGAGGCGGCAGCCCATTCAGCTCGAGCCTTCATCGCCAACATCAGAGACGAAAAGGCCCTTATCAAGCTAGATTTAAAAAATGCCTTCAATTTGGTGCGGAGGGATGCTGTACTCCGTGCGGTTCATAGTCATTTCCCTTCCCTCTACCCTTTTGTACATTCATGCTACAGTATGGATCTTAAGCTACTTTTTGGCGAACATGAAATTGACTCGCGAGAAGGCGTCCAACAGAGTGACCCCCTTGCTCCTCTCCTTTTCTGCTTAGTCATCAAACAAGTCACAGAGGTCCTGTCCAGCGAGCTTAACATCTGGTTCTTGGATGATGGTACCCTAGCTGGTTCCCAAGACTCCCTCCTGGAGGACATCAGAAAAGTCCGGGAGCAAGGTGCAGTTTTAGGCCTCACCCTGAACCCTTCTAAATGTGAAATAATATGTTCCAACCAGGGCATCGTAGAGAGAATAGAGTGTCTTCTGCCAAATATCCATAAAACTAAACCTGAAGACAGCACACTCCTAGGAGCTCCCCTGGGGTTGAAAGCCATCGATGAGGTCCTTGATAAGAAAATCGCCGACCTTAAGAGGATGGATGGGAGGATTGAGGATATTGATGCTCATGATGCACTCTATCTCATCACCAGATGTCTGTCCCTCCCCAGGTTAACCTACTTTCTGAGGTGTTCACCATCTTACAGTAGCCAAAAACTAAGTGAGTATGACCGGTTACTGAAATCAATGGTAGAAAAAGCACTTAACCTCTCTCTCGATGACCTACAGTGGAAACAAGCCTCTCTTCCCGTAAGACTTGGAGGCCTCGGAGTTCGAACAGCAACCCAGCAAACACAAATCATCTACACAACGTTCGCCTATCTCTTCCCATAGGTGTGGGAATGATTTGCATTGAGAATGGTGCAGGAGAGCCTTTGAGAAACTTTTACTCAAAAAATCCAAACACAAAGGTTTATTTATAAATTGTTTTTCTACAATTATTTTCTTCCAAATGTAAAACAAATAGTTTTTACATGTTTAAATATAAAATTTATGGTGTTTTTTTGTAAAATTCATTAATAAATTGTGAATGATATATATTGGCTGAGTGAAACCTTTAAAATCCATTTAGTTATAATTTGAACAGAAAAAAGTATTTTTCCAAATTTTCTAAAAATTGCTCTTTTTAACACAATTTGACTCCTTATACATTCCACTAAACACTATATCATGTTTAAATATATAATTTATGTATTATTCTCTAAAATAATTTATATAAATTATATAAGTTGCTGGAAAGTGGTGTTAAAGATTTTGAAAACATTTTGTTGTGTTAATATGTTCTTATTAACTATGTCTCAAGTTCACAGTTTATCAAACAAGAATATTAACATTCGTCAAGTCTTAAAATCTTATATGTTATCTTGCTGGTGCAAAAAAGGGTGAATCTTTAGGAACAGCTATAGTATCTATATATCACAAATGGTGTTTTCCCTAACTCAAACAATGTAGGGTTTATTATTCTACACATATTTCTAATGACTCTTAGATGTTTACATTCTCTGAAGTATAATTGTGAAGGCTGTGTCCATCACTCTCAACACAGATTCTTAAACTCGTCTCTGCAGGTTCAACTATATAATTAGTTTCCATTTTGAATCTCCATGGACATTTGTATCCAAAATGAAACCAATGTGGTTTCCTTCAGCGCCTTCAGCCATTTGCTCATTCATTTCCACAGATTCCAACAAGGTAGGGGATTTACAGAAATTTGTATATTCATATTGTTATATATTAAAAATATGAATGCAGTTCAATATGATAAGACAAATACATGAGTTTATGATAAATTCGTTTTCTGTGATATACCATTGATATGCTCTTTTTTTCTTTAAACGGCAGACTAAACTAAAGTGCTCACATCAACAGATTTGATGTATAAATGGTCAACGCTCAACAGAGTTAGTATAACTGTATTAGTATAAATCTTACTTGTCTCATTGTTAAGTCACATTCAATGTCAACTTGTGGTTGCATTGTACAAGGCCAACACAGATGATCGAAGGAAACTAACTCTGCTCTAGTTCCATGAAGTTGCTATTTGGTCTTTACTCAATGCATTGTACATGCATTGTACAAGGCCAACACAGATGATCGAAGGAAACTAACTCTGCTCTAGTTCCATGAAGTTGCTATTTGGTCTTTATTGAAATTTGACAAGGCAGAGTGGCCTGCAACAACTACATATCTCCACATCTAGTTCATGCTCCAGACATAAATCATGACACTGGTCCTGTGTATCCTCCTGCTGACCCGTCAACACCTGGCCCGTCGGGTGTGAGGCGCCCTCTCTTCACGTCTACACCTAGTGCTGAAGCTGAATCTGATGAAGATAATTCATATTCCACATTAGTGTTTGAAAACAATAGTGAGAGCGACGATTCAGACAGTAGTTTATTGCCAACCCAGAGACAACAGCGACGTGTTGTTATAGCAGAGACTCGCCTGAACTATAAATTGAAACATGAGCTGGTAAAAATCCCCAAACGTCGCAGGTGTGAAGTGTGTTCAAAGTCGGGTATCAGGAAGGAAACTGGTATAGCGTGCAAGACATGCGATGTTCCACTTTGCGTCATACCTTGTAATTACACCACTTATCACAGGAAAAGGGTGCCAATGTTTTCGCAATAGAATGTTCTATGAGCCCGTAGGTAAAAAAGAGCAACAAAGCGTAAGATAGAATAGCACCATATATAAAACAACGCTGGTACATATCAGTGAGCGTCAAACGCACACGAAATGTGTGTGTTTGATGGTGGTCAAACGATGTTTGATGTGTTTGATCAGGTGATGTCCTGATCCGCCTAATTAAAGTATGAATTATGTTGAGAAAAAATAAGAAAAAAGGGAAAAAACAGGGGTGGGAGAAACATGACAGAAAAAGAGTAAAAATACAATTCGCAATTCGCAATCATTATTTAATTTACCTTTAGGTGTTCTTTCACCAGCACAGCAACACTGTACCTCTCCCAACCAGTTTAAGATAAAAACTAAGTACTAACTAATTAACTCAATGTAACCTACCTTACCCCCAAAATGACAACCCATGTCTTCTATTTTAAACAATGCTGTTTTGTTGACCAAATTGTATTTTTGTTTTTTTCTGCAATGTTTCCCCCCCCCCCACCACTCTACCACCACATTGAGTTTAGTAGCTCTGTGCACGTCAGGTGCTGTTTAATATACAGACCTACTCCTCCATTTGACCTAGTTTCTCTATCACATCTATATCACTTTGTGCTTAAGCCCTGGTGGAGCTTGGTCCACCAGGCTGTTGTTTGGAGTGGCCCGCAGATCCACATACAGTCTGCATATGATATACAGTCTGTTGATCAATTAAACTACAGTAGTTAGTTTTTATCATCCGAATGCACCAATATGTGTTCATTCTTCCCAGATGAAGGAACTAGGTAATATTCATCATCTGAATGCACCATCTGATGCTTTAACACACTCATGATACACGAGAGGTTTAAAAAACTTTTAAAACTTTTAAAACTTTTTGACCTATGTATTTAAAAGCAATTCTAAAGTTAAAAAGTGTAGCATAGGCCCCTTGCAGAATGTTCTTAATATGATCCTCAGGTTATAGTTTTCTATCTAAAACCACCCCTAGATCTCTTTCTTGATCAGAATTCTTTATAGATCTCAGTGGCTCGATCATAGAAACTGCTCTAAATCCTTGTTGGCCTGGATTGTGGAGGTCATTGGTCTCTATGAAACTAGTAATCTGACTCCTGATCACTCTCAAATAATTTTATTATGTGGGATGTTAGTGCAACTGGTCTATAATTCTTTGCCAATGCTTGTGTTGTGTTGTGTTGTTTTGGTAGTGATGTGCAATGTGTTGTTTTGGTAGTGATTCGTCCAGTTCTGGTAGTAGTGCGGTTGTTGTGTAGTGTAGTACTTGTGTGCTTGTTAATGACTTGTATTCCAGTCTTGTGGGTATCTCCTTTCCCCTACGGGCCAACTGCTTTGTTCTTACCTAGCATTTTGCTTTGTTTGGGTATGAATGTTTGTGTGCCGTATATTTTGCAAAATTTGCCATATCTCATTATTTACTCCTCTGCCTAGCAACAAGTCTGTCTAATTATACTCATTAACTGTTTTTCAAAGTTCCCCATAGTGTCCTTTATTGAAATCGAGTTCATGAACCGTTTCAATGTTCTTATTTTCTTCTAGATTATATCTTAAAGTATATTTAAATGTTATTGTTATTAAATGTTATTGTGACATTGCATTGCAATTGAGCTATGTTGTTTACCATACCGTTCATTTCGTGAGTATAAGTATAGATGCCACACTTGTGACAGGTAAAACCATGCCTTTTTTGAAAAACAGCACCGTCTGTTGCACGTAAGAGCAACCCACACTATATTATGTTGCGATATTATTTCAATATTTCCGATTGTATTGATAATTTGAATTTTCATAGATTTCAATTTATTTTCATTTCGATTTAATAATTTTGTGTGACATTGCATTGAAATTGAGCTGTGTTGTTTACCATACTGTTCATTTCATGAGTATAGTTTATTTTTTTATTTTTTTCATTTCATTTTTTTAGCTGTTCTTATTTTTCAGTGATGGGAATATCAGATCATTTGATGTTCCCAATTTTCTGATGGAAGCATCAGACCATTATAGAATGCATCGGATGAGGTAGTTTGGAATGGTGGGGAGGACGAGAGGGGGGTATGGTGGGGAAGACGAGGGGACAGAGGAGAGGGTAATGGTGGGGAGGACGAGGGGACTGGGGAGTTGGGGATGGTGGGGACAGGGGAATGCTGGGGAGGACAAAGGGACAGGTGAATGGGAGATGGTGGGGGAGGAAGAAGGACAGGGGAGGGGAAAATGGTAAGGAGGACGATGGGACAGGGAAGTGGGAATAGTGGGGATGATGTGGGGACAGGGAAGTGGGAAGGACGAGAGGACTGTGGAATGGGGAATAGCAAAGTGAATTATAATTATATATATTAATTAATTCTTATAAATTTCCAGAAGCCTGTATCAACACCCACACTAATGCAACTGAAAGAGATGTTGAGACAAGTATTGCTGATATGTTGAAGAACGCCCCAAACAAACTCGGTGGAAACAGATACAAGGTAAAGTTTGCCAATTTGCTGTAGTCTAATTCAATTTCTTTTTAGTAATCTTCGAGAACATTTATGCTATGAATAAGATAAAATAATCTAACTGATTTTGATTTATTTACTATTTATTATTTATTTACCGTTATTAGTATAATAGATCTCGTAATAATTTTGCAAAAATAATGGCATTTACTATTTTAAAAAGCTCGGGTGCAGGGGGGGGGGGGTTATGTAAAAGCCTGGTTTGTGCCTCGGAGAGGCTATGGGATCCAGTAAGATCGTCCTTCCTTTCCTCCCTAGAATCTGGATGTAGCAGGTGCTCAATTGTCAAAAGTGAAAAATTGGTTTTGTCTTCCGAATGCACCATTTCTGTAAATTTGCTAATAATCTTTTAAAAATAGTAAATGCCATTATTTTTGCAAAATTATTACGAGATCTATTATACTAATAACGGTTTGATAAAATACAGTAGACTGTCTACTGGTTTTACCTGTAATAAGGTTTGATACAGATGATTATGATTATGGTTTTGGCCTCCACCACCCTCTCACCTAACTTGTTCCAACCATGTTTACCACGGTTTTGTCTTCCGAATGTACCATTTCTGTAAATTTGCTAATAATCTTTTAAAAATAGTAAATGCCATTATTTTTGCAAAATTATTACGAGATCTATTATACTAATAACGGTTTGATAAAATACAGTAGACTGCCTACTGGTTTTACCTGTAATAAGGTTTGATACAGATGATTATGATTATGGTTTTGGCCTCCACCACCCTCTCACCTAACTTGTTCCAACCATGTCTACCACGGTTTTGTTTTCCGAATGCACCATTTCTGTAAATTTGCTAATAATCTTT